>NC_056731.1:659249993-659339993 GCF_019279795.1 Protopterus annectens
TAAATCGGACATAGAAAAAATGTTGTCAGGAATATGTTCCACTTTGAAGGCAATATTAGTAAAGAATTGTTTGAATATTTTTTGGAAGAGTATCCTACCATCCCCATACTGTATGGCCTCCCTAAGATATATAAATCTTTGGAGAATCCCCCAATGAGGCCTTTTTTTCTGGCCATGGTTGGGAAACTGAGCCTCTATCTATAGTTGTAAAGCATCTGTGTCCCGTACTAGATAAAGTCAGCACTGTCCTTAGAGACACTAAACATTTCTTAACATCTTTACTTGAGTGGTCCATTACCAACAGTAGTAACATTTTCTGTTGCTTACAGTTGATGTGATATCATTTTTTACAGTGATACCCAATGACACAGGGATTGAATTTGTTACTCTGTTTGTCTTAATATTCTGAATATAGTGCAGGATATAATTATCTGATTAGCTCACTTCTTGATTTGATTTGAGTAATGATGTTTTCACCTTCAATTATGAGCTTTATGTACTGAGGGTGGGTATAGCTATTGGCACATTTTGTGCCAATAGCTATGGGAACAACTTAGTGCTTGCTTACTGGGAGACACTTCATGTCCTTAATGAGAGCAACCTTTTTAAACAATACATTTCCTACTATGCTAGGTTTGTGGATGATATATTTTTTATATGGACAGAGTCTATGTGTGTGCTGCATGATTTTGTTGAATACCTGCAACAGACTACTCACTTTTTGTGTTTCACCCCTAAGTTCTCTGCTGAGAATATTGAGTTTTTTTATGTTAAAGTCATCAAGAAACTGAATGGTATTGACACTCAAGTTTATAAAAAACTTTGCAAAAAATGCAGTATCTTACATAGGTAGAGCATGCTCCCACAACACATTCCTAGGAATGTTTTGAAAGGACAGTTTCTTAGATATGCCAGGCTTAATGCAGATGATGAACATTTAGTACCTGCATTTGATGAGCTAGTGAACGATTTTAGCAGTAGAGGCTATAATCAGCATGAGATAGATGTATCATGACAAGAGGCTCTATCTAGTAGGAATGCTCAGGCCAGACCATATTTTCTCATCAAGACCCAGAGGCTAAGAGATCTGGGGTGTCACAAGGAGATACGTTGAGAATGAGCATTACTTTCCCCAATGATGTTAGCTCTGTTTGTGATATTATTAAAAAAACACGAGTATGTTCTTACATGTGACGTTAGGAATGAAAGTATCTTAGGTGAGGTCCCTAAATTTTGTTTTAAAAACAATGTTTCTTTGAGGAAAGTGTGCTATAAGTCTTTTCATAAGAAACCAAGGCTCACCAACAGGGTAGGATCTCATCCTTGTACAGACTGAAATTTGTGTCAGTTTATTGAAACTACTGATAAATAAGAGCATCCTGAGACCAAGCGTGTCTATAAATTTAACTTTTTGAAAACTGTAAAAGCTGTAATCTTGTGTATTTAGCGAGCTGCACTGTTTGTAAAAGTTTCTCTGTTGGTAAAACTAAAGACCATGTATGTGAAAATATTTATGACATATCTACAATTGATAAAAGGAATGCATTGTCAAAACCCATTCTGGCCACTGCAGATACTCATATTTGTTTCTTGTGCTACAGCTTCTTAATGTCAGCTTTAAAGGTTGTGATTTTAAGATAAAAATAGTATGTATTGAGACTAAATCGATCTTAGAATTACAAAGGGAGAGAGGGAAGGGATTAATTGACTATGGTCCTTTAAGACCAATGCTTAGGTCACATTACTGTAAGAGGTAATTTTGAAACTTTGTGTATTTAAGTAGTATCCTGTGCCTGTTTTATTAGACTTGAAGACACATCTGGATAGGTGCACTTGTCTCTTTCTTATTTGTTTTTAACGTTTTTAACGTTGTTTTATTAAATTTTGGAACTGTGACTTCATTGGATTTTTCTGTGTTGACTGGTTATTCTTTTACTTAGACTGTTTGATTTGTGTTTAATCAGTCTTTATCCACTTGCCCTGGTTTGCTTTTCCTTATAAAGGGAAGGAGACTAATGACATCTTAAATTCATTCTTGGCCACAATCTGACAAAAGTGTCATGCTTAGCAGTTGTGTTGTTTGTCCGGTTGATATGAAATGCAGAGTTTCATATCGCTATCCCATTGTAGAGTTTTCCTGTTATTTCTTATAGCTGTGTTGTTGTCTGTAGTTGTCAGTGCATAAGGTAACAAATACTTCAGGTTTTGAAGTAGTTGCTTTCACCTCCACCAAGTTGTAGCCTTGATCTCAGTCAGATCTTTGAACTTCAGTCTCTCATGTGTAGAGCCCTCTTCATAGTTTTCTATTAACATAGTGTCACCCTATGTACCTATCCTGTAATCAAGCATATAGTGATTAAAGAATTCTACATAAATCAGACACTTTCACCTACTTAGTTTTATCTGAAAATTACATTTCAAAGTGTTTTTTTTTACTGGTAAGTTAGGTGGTTCTGTTATTCATGTAATTAAAGTTTATTTACTTTTTCTGTGTATTATGCTCCTAGTATGGATGACTATGATGAGTATGAAGAAAATGGGTTAAGGAGGAATTCGGGAGGAGGATATATGTGCATCAAAATTTTAATATCGGAACAGAAGAGCACTTTTATTCTATCATTTTCTAATCATTGAGTAGCTTTTGCTAAGTTGTGCAAGAAAGACATGCTGATTAAATACAGTGAATGCATTAAGTGGAAGAAAAATTTAACTTGCAAAAGGATGGATGGTAACCATTCAAAAAATTACAAGATGCATCGGATTTAATAATAAAATCATCAGACAGAGGATCTGATATCATGATAATGAATGTAAATGATTATGTAACAATTTGTAGGAATATTTTAGATGTTCCAGAACAGTACAAGATATTGGGAATTGAGCTGTCAAGTGAATTTCAAGATGGTTATTGACAGCTATTAAACAAGTGAGGCTCCAAGATGTGTTAAGAGATGACAGGTTAAATATTTAAAAGTAAAACATCCTACAACACTCATTTTTATACTTTGCCTAAAATTCATAAAGACAAACTGTACCCATTGGAATGTCCTATAGTATGAATAGGCCATTTTTGGAACCTCTTGGTATAATGTTCTTTTCCAATATGTAATATAAGTTGATTCCTTAATTTTGGATAATGATTCTACTTTGGATAATGATGATCTCATTAAAAAGTTGCTAAGTTACTTTGACTAGGGAAGATTATGTGTCTGATCTGTGATATTAGCAATGTGTAATAGATTAGAAGCAAGTCATGCTTTGTAGGGGTAGTTTATAAACTTCATATATAGTAGAGCTGTTGGTATTTGTGTTAATACCCAATTATTTTAAATATGATAGTTAATGTTACTTAAAGGAGCGGAGTACTGCTACGAGTGCACTATTTGCCACATCATATCCAGTCTTATTAATGGGCAAATTTGAAAGGGAATATATCTGTGTTCATAGTATTATTGGCTTTACATTATATTTTATTTTCATTTAATAGATGATTTACATTTGTGGTACAAGCTATCCAAGATAAAACCTTTGAATTTATAGAATATATATATAATACACAATAAGTATGATTTGCAGTTTACATATTCAGTCTCTATAAAAGGCTATAAGATATGTACAGTGGATATAAAAATGTACACACCCCTGTTAAAATGCCAGGGTTTTGTGATATAAAATAGTGACCACAATAAATCATTTCAAAACTTTTCCCACCTTTAATGTGACCTATAACCTGTACAATTCAACTGAAAAACAAACAAATATGTTAGGGGAAAAATATAAAAAAATGTACAGTAAGCTGGTTGCATAAGTGTACACACCCTTAAACTAATACTTTGCTGAAACACCTTTTGCTTTAATTATGGCATTCGGTCTTCTTGGGTAGGAGTCTATCAGCATGGCACATCTTGACTTGGCAATATATGCCCACTGTTCCTTATAAAAGCACTTGAAATCTGTCAGATTGTGAGGGCATCTCTTGTGCACAGCCCTCTTCAGGTCACCCGACAGATTTTCTATTGGATGTAGGTCTGGGCTCTGGCTGGTACATTCCAAAACTTTAATTTCCTTCTGGTGAAGCCATTCTTTTGTTAATTTAGATGTATGCTTGGGGTCACTGTCATGTTGAAAAGTGAAATTCCTCTTCATCTTCAGCTTTCTAACAGATGCCTGAAGGTTTTGTGCCAAAAGTGACTGGTATTTGGGACTGTTCATAATTCCCTCTACCTTGACTAAAGCCACAGTTCCAGCTGAAGAAAAGCAACCCCAAGGCATTATACTGTCACCAGCATGCTTCACTGTAGTGATGGTGTTCTTTTGGTGATGCAAAGTGTTGTTTTTGCGTCAAAAATACCTTTTGGAATTGTGGCCAAACACATTTTCCTCACATGCTTTTGGGACACTTGATATATTGTATTGCAAATTTTAGCCAGGCCTGGGTGTTTTTCTGTGTAAGAAAAGGCTTCCATCTTGGAAACCTACTCCGTAGTCCAGACATATGGAGAATACAGGAGATTGTTGTCACATGTAGTACACAACCAGTACTTGCCAGATATTCCTGCAGCTCCTTCAGTGTTGCTGAAGGTCTCTTGGCCACCTCCCTGGCCAGTTTTTATCTTGTTTTTTCATCAATTTTGCAGGGACGCCCAGTTCTTTGCAACATCACTGTTGTCCCATATTTTCTCCACTTTTTGATGACTGTCTTCACTGTGTTCCATGGTATACACAATGATGTGGAAATGTTTTTTTACCCTTCCCCTGACTGATACCTTTCAACAATGAAATCACTTTGATGCTTTGTAAGCTCTGTGCGAACCATGGCTTTTGGTATAGCAGGCAACTGAGTAAATATCAGGAAAAGCCAACTAGGACAGCTGAACTTTATTTTGGGTTAATCAGAGTTTCTTTAATTGATGGCAAATGTGTACCCCAGAAGACGGAATGTTGTAATTAAATCAAAAGGTACTTCAACAAAGTATTAGTTTAAGGGTGTGCACAGTTGTGCAACCAACTTATTGTATTTTTTTATATAGTTATTCCCCTAACAGATTTGTTTGTTTTTCAATTGAATTGTACAGGTTATAGGTCACATTAAAGGTGGGAAAAGTTTTGAAATGATTTATTGTGGTCTCATTTTTTTATATCATAAAAACCTGGCATTTTAACAGGTGTGTGTACACTTTTTATATCCACTGTATATAAATTAATAGGTTGAAAAAACTTTTCAATTTTTGCATGGAAACAGTGATCCTGGTATGAAATTGGATTCACTTCTGTATGAACAAATGTTTATGTAAAAGCAAAGTGTTCGTGTAATAATTTTGAACATTTTGAAGAAGACATTTTACATGCTCAGCAAAATTAATATAACACAGGTTAAAGTAAACAGCAGCTGTTTATTTCAGATAAAAATATAGGTTCAGAGGTTCATAGGTAGGTACTAGGCTCTCGGCTCAAGGGCCTATGGAAGCCTAGCCAACAAGGTTCCCTGGCTATTGATTGGAAGAAGACATATATTACAGTAGGAACAGGTCGAGTAGTAAGAGATTGCAATAGGTTATATCACTTGCAGCTTATACACATTAAAATGCTGTAGAAAGCATTGGCACATATTAACAGACAAGTTATTAAAATATTTTACCTTTACATCCTTTATTTTTATGAAGGAAATGTTGGTATTGCAGAAAGGATTGTATATAGTAACTTCATTGTAAATATAAAGAGTGGTAAGAGTGAAGTACCCCAAAAAGAAAGTTTTGCTTGTGGTCATTGTTCCACATGTAATTATGAGAGCCAAGAGGAAGTGTGCATGTTAAATGGTGATAGGTACATGATTGAACAGCAATTATCCTGTTCTTCTGAAGGTGTAATTTATGTTATAGTTTCATAGTTTCATAGTGTAGTACTAGGCTATCTGCCCTGGGGCATTTGTAAGCCTAGCCATAGTGATGTGGCTTTTGCCACCCCATGAAGTGGTACAAAAATGTACAGAATAAATCTAGAATACTGTGCCTCTGTCTAGTAGTGACAGTGAAGGTCCCCTTATATAATAGAATTAGTTTACTGTGCCCCTGTCTAGCAGTGACACAGATGTGACCCCTGGGGTAAACTTACGATCTCCCATCCACTCATCAGGATTTCTCTTGAAGAGAGTCAGTGTGGGGCTCTGCCTAGTACGAACTGGGATCCTGTTCCAAAGCATGGGAAGCCTCTGGGTTATGAATTTTATCCCTCCAGCATGTCCTAGTCATACTTGTGCCGAGGTTTAAGTCTTTAGCTCTCGTGGTCCTGATGGATTTGGATTTTTTGAGGTGGAGCATGTCCATCAGATCCTGATTGGACATTGCCTTGTACGTCAGGCAGAGATCACCTCTGAGCAGGCGGTATGCTACTGAATAGAGCTGAAGTTTCTTTAGTCTGGCAGAATAAGACATATGTTGGAGACCCTTGATCCTTTTGGTGACGTACTTTTGTGGTCTCTCCAGCTGTTGCAAGTGCCGGGTGAGGTACATACCAAATGGGGCATTGTACTCAATCATGGGTCTGATGAGGGAGGAATATAGGGGTACAATGACATCCTTGGATCTGGATGTGAAACCCTTCATGATGAGGTGTGCAAGGTAGAATGTTTTTCTAACCACTTTGGCAACGTGGGTGTCAAATGAGAGGTTGCTGTCTACTTGGGTCCCTAGGTCTCTGATTACTTTTTCCGTACTCAGTGGGTTGCTGTCTATGTGATAATTTGTGGGTACTTTGTTTTTTCCAAAAGGGATGACTATACATTTTTTGGCATTTAGTTTAAGGCCGTGACTACGGCACCAGTTGTCCATTTCAGTGAGGCCTTTTTGTAGGATGTGTGTATCTGCTGGTGTATCGACTATGGCGCCTAGTTTGCAGTCATCTGCGAACTTTGTCAGCCACAACCCTCCCATGTTTGCTTTAACATCTGAGAAATAAATGACGAACAAGAGGGGTCCCAGGACAGATCCCTGTGGGACACCACTTGTGACTGGCTTTGAGTCTGACATTGCTCCAGCGATTTTAACTTTATGGGTTCTGTCCTTTAGCCAGTTTGCAACCCATCTAGTGACATAAGGGTTTACTTTTAAGCTGTTTAGCTTATCTATGATGCCTGAGTGGGGTATTGTGTCGAAGGCCTTAGCCAAGTCCAGGTATGCTGTATGGACTGCTTTGCCCTCATCAATGGCTCTAGTGACTGTTTCGAAAAAGTCAACCAGGTTTAAAAGGCAGGATCTGCCCTTTACAAAGCCGAACTGGGTGGGGTCAAGCATCTGTAGGTCCCCTATGTCTCCATTTATGAGTTCCATAATGATTCTTTCCATAGCTTTGCAGACCAGGCTAGTCAAGCTTATGGGGCGGTAGTTTCCAGGGTCTGTAGAGGCACCCCCCCCCTTGTGGAGTGGGACCACTGTTGCTGTACGCCAGTGCTCAGGTACATATCCCGAAGTAAGGCTAAGGTTAAATAACATTTTTGTGTGTGGGTTTCGCTTCTCTTGGAGTTCACGTAACACGCACCCCGGGATACCGTCAGGCCCCATTGATGCTGTGTTTTTTGCTTTGTTTAGGGCGGTTCTCACTTGGACATCTGAGATGACAGGGAGATTACATTCAGCTGGGATAAGTATTTCTTCTTTTGGGGGTGAAGGAGGCGAGAAATTTGCACTGAACCTGTCAGCCAGAATGTTAGCAATATCTGTGGGTTCAGTGTATTTTTTGTTGTTGTGAACCAACTCTGAGCATATCTGAGGGTTTCCGCCCAGGTTTCTAACATAGCTGAAGAAGGCTTTGTGGTTATCTTTAGTGTCCTTAGCGATTTTTCTATCAAAGTTTGCCTTGGATGTTTTTATGAGAGAACGTAGTTTTCTGCTAATGTTGATCAGAGATGTCTTCCCTTCATGGGATTTTGCTCTGACGTGCAGTAGCTTCCTTCTTTTGTTATACAATTTGTTTATGGCTGAGGTCCACCAGACAGGATGCTTACATTTGGTGGAGAGGGACTTGGATTTGTTTGGGATTGCATGATCCATGCATTCTTGGAGATGTCCATAGAAAGCATTTGTGAAGGATTCGGCATTGTGGGATATGGTATCCACTGGCACAGTGGGCTTAAAGGATACCATCTCAGTCTTAAGAAGAGTGAAGTCTGCTTTTGAGAAATTTTTCACTGTGGTCTTTTGTGCTAGGGGTGGAGGTGGGATATGTATATCCAGGGTGATTAGTTTGTGGTCAGATCTCACTAGTGAGGGGTATACTTCCGGTGTGGAGCATTTTGTCCCCATGTTTGTGATGATCAGGTCTAGTATATTATCTCCCCTAGTGGGAGAGGTGACTTGTTGTTCCAGTGCATTTGAATTTATGAATTCCAGGAACCTTTGAGCTAGGGTATTAGGGCTAGAATAATGTACCCAATCTATGTTTGGGTAGTTGAAGTCTCCCAGTATGATGGTATTTTGTGATACATTCATATCCTCCAATGTCTTCAGGAAGGCTGAGTGGAGTCCTTGAGATTGGGAGGGTGGTCTGTAACATGCTACCAGTTGTATAGCAGATGTCCTTCATGGATGCATCTGCAGTCATAACAAGTGGGTTGTCCTGTCGTCAGGCAGCCCTGCAGTCGGCCGGATTCCAAAGTCCGGGTCCGGCTTCGGCTGATGTCGCACTCCACCCGACGTCATCTCTGTTGGTCTTCGGGTATAAAAGCATCAGCCGACGCCATTTTCCTCAGTCTTTCTTGCGCGTGGCCAAGCAGAAGCTGTTCGCAAGTGCCGGTCGGTCGGATCCAGAGATTACTTCTACCGAATACTTCGAAGACTTCTAAAGCTAAGTACCCCGTTGGGGACTCTTTCTTGCCTCAGCCGATGTCAGAAAAAGTTAACAATTGTTTAACCTGTGGGAAACAAATACCTCATAAAGATTTCCACTCTTACTGTCTGCCTTGTTTAGGCCCAGCCCACGACGTAGCAGCCTGTTCGGCCTGTGCCTCTTTCAACCGACGAACGCTTAGACGTCGGTCGTAGTTTGCAGAACAGTTTTTCGGTTCTGATTTTGCGTACATTATGCCGTCGGATCCTCCGACTACCCCCAAAAAACGCAAAGATAAAGACCGACACTCGCGGTCCGCGGTTTCGGCCGAAACCACGGTAAAGCAAACCGCCGAAACCGAGAAAACTGCTCAAAGTACAGCTGAACCTATTCTTACAACTGAGGCCCCTGCTACAACTCTTGAATCGACCTCAGAAATTTTACCCACTACGGTGGTTGACTTATCAGACACCATCCCCTTGGATGTCTCTACCCCAGCACGTGGTGCTGCTAGGCCTCCAGCTGCCATGTCCATTAAGGCCTTCGCCAGGGCTAAAGCAGCCAAGACTACTAAAACAGTGCCTGTTAAACCCCCCACATCCAGGCCCTCTTCTAGTTCTCAAATGCTTTCTTTGGCAGAAGATTTAATTTCTTTAATTAGAGGATCTCAATCTCATCCAGACAGGGCCTCTCAGCCCCCAGAGAAGAGACCTAGGGCAGAGCCCCCTGAGCCAGTGTCTTCTGATGATTCTGCTGATGAATCAGACATAACTGACCAGCCTGAGGCTCCCTTCTCCAATTTTGAAGATTCTGATGCTGAAGAATCCATTCCAGCTGCTTCCCCACCAGAAGAATTCTCCTTTGGGGAAACCTTGCATGCCATGCGAGAACAGTTCCAATGGCAGCAACAGGTTTTTTCAGACTCCAGAAAAAGACTTAGGACCTTTCTGCACCTCCCACAGCACAGGCCCTTAGCTATACCTCCTGTTCTCTCTGTGGTGGATGATGCTTTCAATGATGTTTGCTCCGCTCCAGATTCTTTACCCCCAGCCCCTGCCAAACCAGACAGATTTTACAGGGTGCCAGATACTCATCACCACCTTTACAAGGCCCCACTTGCAGACCCAGAAACTATATCCCAGGGTCCCAAGGCAGTAGCCGACCACAGCTAAAACCCTATTCCTTCTGAAAGGGAAGCAAGGTCACTAGACAGATGGGGTAAAAGGTCTACACTTCAGCTACTCTCTCAGCTAGAGCTTTAAACTGTCAGTTTCACATGATACAATACCAAGAGTTTATGCTTGATCAGTTAACTAAAAACTAACCACTGATGAATCTCTTGATAAGAAATATGTAATAGAGATGGTAAATAACATACAACAGGTTAGCAACCATTCCTTAAAATGTGGCTATGATGCACTGGAGGCTTCATTTAGATCAGCCATGACAGGCACAGTGATAAGAAGGCATGCATGGCTAAAGGAACAAGCCTTACCGGATCATGTTAAAGCTAAGTTGCTAGATGCTCCTATGGACAAGACAAGTTTGTTTGGTACACCTGCCCAGCAGGTTATGAAGAAAATGGAAGAAAAGGCAAAATCTGTTCAAACTGTTAAAGATTTCTTGCAGGTTCAACCCCAAGGTTTAGCAGGAACTGGCCTGCCAAAATTGGTCCTTTCCTGACTCCACAAAATTTCAAAGGGGCAGGAATAGACGTTCCAGAGGCAGAAACCAATCCAGAGGAGGTGCCTACAGAGGGCGACAGTGGCAAGGTAACAACAGAGGCACAGACACAGCCACTGCCACTACATCAGCACAACCACAGTGACTTAATCCTAAATCCGCCTACCAGGGAACAAATAGCAGCTCCTCTAGGCGGAAAGTTAACCTTATTTTCAAAGAACTGGCACTACATAACAAAAGACAAGTGGATTTTACAAACCATAGATCAAGGTTACCGGTTTCACTTCCACACTTTACCAGTCAAAAGAGGAATGCCAAATCTACCTCCAAATCAAAAAACAGAGGCTCTCCGCCAGATAATGGAGTTAGCAAACATGAGAGCTGTGGAAAGAGTGCCAACAGCAGAACAAGGAAAGGGGTTCTACTCCAGACTATTCCTAGTTCCAAGAAAGGAAAAAGTTGGAGACCAATTCTCGACCTGTCCACCTTAAATACATACATCATTGTCCCAAAATTCAAAATGCTGACCCTACAGCAACTTCTTCCCATGCTGGGCAAGGAGTCTTGGCTGGTAACTCTAGATCTCAAGGAGGCATACCTGCACGTCCCCATTCGACCAATCTGCAGAAGATACCTCAGATTTCTTGCAGGATCAGAGCACTATCAATTCTCAGCATTGCCCTTTGGCTTATCTACTGCCCAGAGTATTCACAAAATGCCTGGCATCAGTAATCGCCCATTGCAGACTACAGGAATTCAAATTTACCCATACCTGGACGACTGCCTGCTACAAGGGGACAACAAAAGCAAGCTGACAACAGATTTACAAAGGGTCATTTACTTGCTACAAGGACTGGGATACACAGTCAATTTACAAAAGTCAAGGCTGATACCATCCCAAACAAGGACATTCTTGGGCTGAATTGGACACAGTACAACAAATGGCATTCCTGACTACAGAAAAACAAAAGAACTTCCTCTTTACTTCTTGGCACTAACAAAACTGAACAAGTTAACAGCAAGAAAAGTTCTGCAGGCCTTGGGCTTCATGGCATCATGCATAATCTTGGTCCCATTTGCCAGACTACATATGAGGAAACTACAGTGGTACCTAAAGAATTTATGGTCCCAACACAGACACAGTCTAGAAACAGAAATCCCACTAATTCCATGCTTAAAACAGGAGTTCCTATGGTGGGCTCAGGCATGCCAGTCAAACCCAGGCCTACCCTTTCGCAGATGTCAACCAAGCCAGACCATCACAACAGACGCTTCAGACCTAGGATGGGGGGCCCACATGCTGGACAAATGCGTGCAAGGATTGTGGACACAGGATCAACTTCACCTGCACATCAATCTAAAAGAAATGTTGGCAGTAAAACTGGCAATCCAAAAGTTCAAACCATTTCTCAAAGAGGGCCAGTTGATGATAAGGACAGACAACACCACAGTCATGTGGTACATCAACAAACAGGGAGGCACTCATTCATACCCCCTATGCAGAATGACCTTGGAGCTGTGGACCCTGGCACTCAGCTACAACATTCAGTTACAGGCAATATTTGTACCGGGCAAAGACAATACCCTAGCAGACATATTAAGCAGAACCACTTCGGATGCCCACGAATGGAAGCTGCACCCGGACATCTTCAAGACCATCTCGAAGAAATGGGGAATGCCACAGATAGACCTATTCGCATCACCTCTCAATCACCAGCTCAAAAATTCTGCACAAGGACATTCCACCCACTAGCATGGAAAGTGGACTCACTCTCCTTCAACTGGAAAGGCCTAACAGCATATGCATTCCCACCTCTTCCTTTGATACACAAGGTACTACTAAAAATCAAGGAAGAATGTCCAAGGATAATCCTGATAGCTCCAAACTGGCCAAGACAACACTGGTACCCACTACTGAAGAGCATGTCTCGGAACAATATGTGGCCAATACCCCTGATGCCTTTGATGTTAACTCAGAACAACTACAGCATCATACATCCAAACCTAAAAACGCTGCAACTGACTGCATGGAACATCACATAGCAGCAGCTAATCCAGAACTTTCCCAAAGAGTTAAAGACATTATTCTTGAAGCACGCAGACCTTCAACAAGAAGGAACTATGCTGGAAAATGGAAAAGGTTTGTCATTTGGAGTACGGAAAGAGGAAAAGATGTGTCAAACATAGATATGCCTAACATTCTGGAGTATCTGGCCGAACTTCTTCATTCAGGCCTGTCCTACTCCTCCATCAAGATACATGCATCAGCTATTTCAGCAGAATACAGCTTTGATCCACCTGTTTTTTCGCACCCTTTGCTCAGACAGTTCCTCAGAGGAATCAAGAATGTAAAACCTCCAAGGAAACCACCATTACCAGCTTGGGATTTAAACTTTGTGCTAGAAAAGTTGACACTATCACCCTTTGAACCAGCAGCAACAGCAGACCTACAACACCTGTCATGGAAAACTGCTTTCCTACTGGCAATTACTTCAGCAAGGAGGGTTTCAGAACTACAGGCCTTAATGGCAGTGCAACCCTTCCTAATCTTCCACCAAGATAGAGTGTCCATGAGGACTAATCCTACATTTATGCCCAAGGTGGTATCCAGAGTGTCTTTAAACCAGGCAATCCACCTACCTACCTTCTTTCCCAACCCACAAAACAGAGGGAAAGAATACTGCATACCTTGGATGTACATAGACAGCTACGCTACTACTTGGACAGAACAAAAATAGCAGAAAGACTGACCAACTTTTGTAGCCTATGCAACAGGAAGGGAAGGAAAAGCTATTTCCAAACAGACAATCTCCAAATGGATAGGAAATTGCATACGATACTGTTACTCCTTCCATGGAAAACCAATTCCACAGAACATAAGACCTCATTCTACAAGGGCAACAGCCACTACCACAGCCTTCTTACGAGGAGTGGCAACCAAAGACATTATTGAGGCGGCTACTTGGACCTCCGTGCATACATTTGCCAAGCATTATAATTTGCCTCTATATTCCAGATCCCGAGCAGGGTTTGCCACTGCTGTACTGCAAGGGATCCTAAACACACCATAATCTACTTTTATCCTCCTCCCCTAGTTGGCTATGGTATTCTACCCACTTGTTATGACTGCAGATGCATCCATGAAGGACATAGTACAGTTTTGTACCTACCATAAATGTAGATGTCCGAACTGGATAGCATCTGCAGTCAGGATTACCCTCCCTCCTTCCCCTCTGTGGTACTCCTAGGGTGTTTACCCTCCTAATAGCTAGCTGTTGGGGGGGAGTCTTTTATGGTGTATTTGTTTGTATATATGTACATATATGCTTATTGTTGTGTTTACCTCTGGAAACATTGGCATCTATCCAAATTTTTAGCCTGCAAGAGGGCTACTGGCATCTGGGGCAAGAAACACTGAGGAAAATGGCGTCGGCTGATGCTTTTATACCCGAAGACCAACAGAGATGACGTCGGGTGGAGTGCGACATCAGCCGAAGCCGGACCCGGACTTTGGAATCCGGCCGACTGCAGGGCTGCCTGACGACAGGACAACCCACTTGTTATGACTGCAGATGCTATCCAGTTCGGACATCTACATTTATGGTAGGTACAAAACTGTACTTTTTCCGTACTCAATGGGTTGCTGTCTATGTGATAATTTGTGGGTACTTTGTTTTTTTTACCACCTGTATGGTCTCTGATGCTTCATGTGTTGCTACTAACCTGGAGGTGTGGGTGTCCTTTATGAATATGGACACTCCCTTTGTGGTTCGGCCCGAGTTTTGGGGCCGAAAAGCATGATACGAGGTATAACCTGGTAGCGCTGGGGTGCTCTCAGGAGCCTTGAACCAGGTTTCAGTTACTGCACAGACGTCGATGTTCTCCATGCTGAGGAGTGCAACAAGTGCCTGCATCTTGAGATTTAGACTTCTGGCGTTGAGCAGCATTACCCTTAGTTTTTTTCCATTTTTGTTTTCTAAGGAGGTGGGTTTGTCTTTTGAGCCTTGCCTAAAAAAGGCACTATGGGGGTGGCAAGAGCCTTAGCCAATATCCGGAAGCCCAGTGGTGACAGGTGTAAGCCATCCCTTGCGAAGCAGCGTGGCTTGTCCAACATATTATCCCAGGCAGACAGACATTGGCTCCCTTAGAATGACACCAGTACTTGAGCCAATTGTTAAAGCTGATCATCTTGTCTTTGTATTGTGGTATCATTCTTGGTGAGGGCAAGATGCTGCTCAGGGTCAGGGTCATACCAGCCTGGGCTACATAATCGGAGAGCTCCTCTATGTCTCTTTTCATGTAGTCCAGGGAGGTACGTCTCAGGTCATTCACACCAGCATGAACAATGACGGAGTCATATTTGTACTTGCTTTGGAGTGACCTGAGTGCGTGTGTTATGTGGCGAATCCTAGCTCCCGATAGACAGCTCACAGTCACCTTCTCCTTGTTCAGCCTGGTCAGTGGGACATCAGTGTGTCTGACTATGGAGTCACCTATTACTAGTGTATCAGGCAAGGTGTTTGGCCTTAAGGGCTGCGATTGGTTGACACATTGATTTATTGAAGTATGTGTTGCATGTGTTTTGTTTTGAGGTGGTGGATTTTTGGATGTCTGCTTTGGGAGCCTCTGTTGTTTTGGTAAGTTTTTTATTAGAGCCTCCGAGTATGTCTTTGTGTTTTTATGTGTTTGGTTTGCAGTTGTGGTAGGTCTATGTGGGACTGGGATTGTTGTGTGTGTGGTTGCCATCTCCTCCTGTCTGGTCATGCCAGCCCTGAGTTGAGAGAGTTCAGCCTCCAGTTTGGCTATATAGTTGCATCTCTCACATGTATTTGTGTTTGTTGGGAGGAGGAGAGGGTTGTCTGTGTACATGAGACAATTGTAGCATTGTCTCAAGATGCCCAGATTGACCAGATGAACTGGAGACGACACCAGTAATTTACCACTCGACATGCTAGAACAGTATAAGGGAGTGGTATACCTTTAAGGGAAGTGGGTATTCACAGGGGTGGTAAGTAGATGTAGTGCTTTACTTAGTACGAGAGTGCTTACTTAGTAGAGAAGTATTGAGAACAAGTGCTAGGCTTATAATACAGTGAGTAGTCTGGTTATACTAAGAGTAGAGCTTCCTTAAGGGAAAATTTGAAGAACAGACTTGGCGGAGCCAGAAAAAGTTTAACCTTGTTTAACCGCGCCACGCTATCGTCTGACCAGCAAAAGCCGTGCAAACACGGATTTTAAACAGTGAACTACAAAAGAGCTGGAAATGGTCCCAAACAACCAATTACTACAGCTTCTTGTGCTGAGGTCACTTCCCAAGGACAGGTAGGCTGCTCAAGGCTCCCCACTCCCACTGGTGAGCAAAGAAACTTCCTTCTATCCAAGTAAGGTAATGGACAACACAGGAACTACACCACAGCCCAGAATACAGCATTGCCTGTAAACTGGTCTAAACTAGTCGAGGAAGGCGGGAAAACAAGGATTATTTTTTTGTTTTTTTGGTAGAAACACACAGAAAATGCAGAGACAGTGATAAATTAGTTACACAGGCTAGCACACTTTAGTGGGCAGCCTCCACAGTTAAATTAAACAAACAAACAAGCAAACTTTCGATCAAATTCGACTAAAATGTAACTTTAAGTGCAGATTTTAAAATAATGCAGCAATCAGTTAAATAACAGTTATAATTGCTCAAAGCTTTATATAGGGGAAACCAAATGCTCAGTTAGAAAAAGGATGTTGGAGCATGTTGGTGAATAAAATTAATGACAAGCCCTATTGCTAGACATTTCATAGAATCTGGAAATGCAATTGAACATTTAAGATTTGTAGTGCTGTTGTGACATTCACCTAACTTAGGTCTTGATTTAAACCGTGGTTATTGTATAAGAAGAATAAATATTGAAATAACAAACTTAGCATCCATCGGGTTCAAATAGTGAAATAAAGTGGAATATTTGTCCTTGATTTCCCTATAAAAGCTGAGCACTCTCACTTTTAGTGGAAATGTTCTTGGTTTTGACTTATTAATTGTATGACTATTTAAAGGATTTTTTTTAGTTCTGCTTCTCTCCTTGAAGGCTTTAAGGCTGAGATACAACAGACTTTTAAATAAGTAATACAATTTAAGTTTTATTCAGGCAAGAATTTGTTTTCTTTTACTTCATATTTGCATGGTTCGCAGAGAGCTTACAAAGCATCAAAAGGAAGCTCATGGTGTTACAATAGATGTGTGTCATCTTCAGTTCTATCATGTCACAGTCCAGTGAAAGCTTCATACTTAACAGTTGTGTTGTCTGTCTTTCAGGTTGAAATGAAGCTAAAGTTTCAGTTAAGTACAAGATTGGGACGTTTCCTTATTTCTTGTAGTTGTATTGTTTTGGAAGATTGACCTGCCTCAGGCAGACAGATTTCTTAACTTCAGGCTATAATATTTAGAGAGACAGTCCTAGTTTTCCATTATGACAGAGTCACCCTATTTACCAATCCTTCATTCATGTATAAAATGATTACAGAACTCTTCCTAAACCAGACAAATCATCTACTAGTAGTTTTAACTCCTTACAAAACAAGGTGAACTGCATTACCTTTAGTTACCTTCACTGTGGAAAACAAATTCATGAGATGATAAGAGGTCATTTTACTATGGTTATGGCTTCTACTATCAAGTCATTCCTCAAGGGGCTACTTCCCAGGCCATTTTGGAGACAGTTACTTAGTTGTCTGTCCATGCATTTAACAAACACTATACACTAGGGTGTCATTTCCAGGAAGAGGGTAGAGTTTGCGTCAGCTATCCAACAAGGTCTTGTGTTCCTTGCTCCCCATACAGGATGGACATCTTCTATTAGCAAACTCTGGGATTCATCCTAAGAGGCAGTAATGCAGCAGTGAATTATGAAGAACACAGTATAGTTTTGTTCTGAATTTAACATAACTGTAGACAGTTAACTAGGTTCACTCTTCTAGTATTAGTTTCCTTCATCCATCTCCTGTCTTTTATCTGTTAGCCTAAGGTGGAAGTGGGCAACCATTTCACTCCCCTCCAATTAAGCTTTCTTCTTATTGATGCCCCTCATCTAGCTTTTTCACTGAGATGGCCATCCTTGAGTAGGTCATGCTCTGGCTTTTATTCTGGGACAAGCAAGGCCATAAGGAGGTGCCAGTAGACTACCATTTTAACACCATTGTTCTGGCATTAGTAGTGGATGGTATCAGGTGGACCAGGAGGGGAGCAGGCAAAAGCTTTCATATTCAGGCTATCCTTCTGATACCTGCAGGTAGGAATTCCAAAAATTCACATTGCAAAACTGAATCTACTCAACATTTACAATTAGGGTAAATTTCTAACAGAACTGATCAATGATTGGAAATGCTGGTGCAGGAGTAAGAAATTGCCATAAGCAAATAGGCAATTACAATTTTTTTGGAGAAATTTTCCCTAAGTTTCATATTTGAGGTTATTTCTAAAAAAAAAAAAAAAAGAAAAATTTCAATGAATGTGGCATTTTAAGCCAGAACACCAGTTATTTAATTTATTTATTGCATTTGTTTACCACTATAGTCTAACTGGGCAAAAAGTTATACCTTTTCAGTGGGTGCCAGGAGAAAATCTCCAGAAAAATTCCAACATTACATTAAGATCATGATAAAGAGATGTATTCAAGTAATAAACAAATATTCAAAATTTAAACAGAGTGTTATTAATTAACAACATCATTGTGTAATGAGCTATGAAACTTTTTCCAGGGAGAAAAGCAGCAGAAAAAATTACATAAAGCGCATAGTAAACATGGTATACAGATAATCAATAGAGGTATGCAAGTAATCAGCAAATGTACGACATTTAAACAGAATATCAATAATTAATTGCAGTGTTACGTAAAGAGCTATGAAACATGTTTGGAAATGACCTTAATAGAACAAGAGAAAAGAAGGGAAATGAAGGATTAGTATTAAGAGGTTAGAGAGAATGATTTAGTATAGGTGGAAAGAAAAAGATGGACAGGTAGTGGACAAGCAGGAGATGCTGGACCAATAACTAAGGGTATAGTGTTAGGAAAGAAAAGGAAAAAGTAAAGGGTAGGACATTTATCATCCAGGAGATTTGCATGTACATAGCCAAATATCTTTTTGGTAGTCTTTTGTTTATGCCTTAAAAGAGTTGGTATTTACTGTGTTTCGTAGAGTGAGAAGAATGGAGTTCCAAATTTTGGCCAGGAAAAGAGGAGTACAATGAGTTTGTAATGTTTGTAACAGTTAATAACATCTCAATTGTCTGTTTGGGTTATAAAATTGGAGAATATTTTTCAAACTAGGGCATTTGTCTGGCTAATGATGAGTGTATGGGAAGTGCCTAACTAAGGTAATGCTTTAGCTCTAACCACTGAAATTTTTCTAAGGCCAGACAGTAATGTATCCCATAATGATGACTGGTGGCAAATTTTACCAACTTATTATAGTACTGTTCAAGTGTGAGACGTGAGTGGATTGTAGGTTAATTTATTTATTTATTTGTTGTTTACAGGGAAAGTCCTGTTGGGTAATACCCATTTTCAGCAGAGGCCCAGGGAGAAAAGCTCCATTTGATTACATTGCATTATACTTAGTTCCAGTTAAACACAGAGTAGTTATATTTCTATTTACATTTATACACAAACAGTAGTTACCTTCTAAGATTTTTCAGAGGTAGAAGTTACTAAAGAGAAAGCCCATGTGCAACTTAGTGGGTTGTACATGCAGCAGCTATGTATAAACATTGTTTTGTTATTTTAATGAGAGGTTGAGACTATTCTGTTTAAGGAGATTATTTATAGAGGATTGTACAGTGAGTACAAAGTCTTAAACTGGTGATGAACATGTGCAGGATGAGGATTAGTTAATATGTTGAATAAGCATTGGTTTAAAACTATTGAGTTTGTCTGACAGTTTTATTTATGTGAGGATACTATTCCAGAGTTTATTGTGAGTATGGTGAGTCTCCTGCAACATTATTTGACTTATTTGTGAGTAGTAAAAATGTGTTAATAGACCAGAGGTACCTTGCTGGACAGTAGGGCAGTAATAAGTTTTGTAGTGCAGGGCATTTTTCAGGATGATGAGTTAGTTTGTGTGTTCTGGTTAGTTGGAATATGTTAGGTAGTTGTGCATTTGAAGCCAGTTTAATTGGTTTAATCTATAACAACGGTGAGGCCTATAAGGGAGATTGGTGGCAAATTCAGCCATTTTGTTCTAACAGGAGGCAAGTTAATCTAGATGGGAGCAGTGTAGAGTAGTGTATGAATGAGAAGGGATTGATCAGTACTTATTCTAGCATTATCTGTGAGGTATTATTTGATTCTATCAAGTGCACCTGGATTTTTGTTGGGTATTTTTACTGCTTGTTTTAAGTGATTAAATTGTAAATGTTCATCCTAGTAGCTTAGTTTGACTTACTAGTTCTATGGTGGTGGTGTTAAAGGAAGTGATTTTGTAATTAGTTGAATCCTTATGGTGAGATTGGATCAGTTTTTCATAAGGTGTTTTGTTTTTTAAGGTTAAGGAGCAAAAGTGTATCAGACAGCCAGGCTCTATGGTGAGGAAAGACTCTTGGGTAAATTGTAAGTTATCAGTGCTTTTAGCAGAACAGATGATTGTTGAATCACTATGGTACTCTTTGATAGTATCTTGTTTAGAAGCTAGATTGAGATCTTTAATGAATATATAGAACAAAAGGGGACCTAAAATGGATAACAGAAGGACCCCTACTGAAATAGGGAAGGAAAGAAGAGATGTCATTTTGTTATTTTATTGCCTGTTGTCTATTTGAGAGGTAGCTGGAGAACCAAGATAGCGAAATGTCATGTATTCCTAGGCAAGATAGTTTTGGAAGCATTTTCTGATGGTATACAATGCCAAGAGCTTTGGATAAATTTAGGAAAAGTGATGAGATTTAAGTTTCCAGAGTTTCAACATCAATAAGAAAATGTTATAAAACTAATAAGAGCTCTGCATGTACTATGATAATGACAGAAACTATGCTGTGTGGAGGAAAGGAAGCAGTTATCAGTGAGAAAGCTGAGGAGTTGAGACTAGCTACACTTCTCCAGAATTTTATGAGTGGAGACAGTATGGCTATAGACCTGAAGTTTAAGAACTCATTTGAGTTTCTGTCTTTGGAGAGGAAGAATGTAGTACCTTTTCAATGGATTGGGAAATAGCTTTCAGTGATAGAGCAGTTTGTTAGGATTGAGATAGGAAAAGCTAGTGTAGCAGCAATTTTTAGGTTTTAACGTTAGTAATTTTTTTTTTTTTTATTGTAGAAATTGAGACTGGTTTGAGTGCATATGTATTGCGGGCCAAAAAGGGAGTAGGGGAATTTGTGTCTGTCTCTGCTAAGGGTCTAATAAGAGAGATTACTGATTGGATGAAGCAGATATTGAATTTGCTGGCTATCAGTACAGTTAGATAACTTGTATTTCTTCTTGTATGTTCTCATACTAAAACATCATTTAGCTTTGAGTGTTGTGTATGCATGTATATGTGTGTTGATATATAAAAATAAATGAAAGGATAAAAAGATTACAAAGACAAACCATTCTGAATTTTTAAAAGGCTGAAACATGCATGTCCACAGCTGGTGGAGTTTGGTTTTATTCGTCTGAATGTACCCATAATGACTTAAAAAGTTAAAAGTCATGGGCATTCAGAAGCCATTTAGTTTACCTACATGTAACACTGTGTGTTCTTAATGGGTCATTTGCACATATCTCATGAGCTAGTTCAGGAGGTTTAATGTATCACACAGTGAGAATTCTGGCTTGGCTGGGTTTTTCTTGCAGTTATATATCCAAATACACAGGCACACATCTATGTATGTACATTAAAATGATGGAATCATGGAAGTGATAAGAAATTACACTTAACAGTCATGGGCTAAGTCTTTACATTTTATTTCATGACTATATAATTGCTGTTTTTGAAATTACTGCAAGTCAGTGTTCTTGGCCATATGAATATAACAATAAAATAATTTGAGCAAACAAAAAAGTGACTTTATAAATATCAGTATGACATTATATTATTTTACCTTCATGCTAAAGGAACCCACCCATTAACTCATTAACACTGATGTGGTATGGAATGTCGCACCTCTGGCAACCTTTCACACCTATGTGTTGTGGAATTTTACCCTCTAGCAGCCTACACATGTCTTGCATTTCAGAACATTTTCTGAAAAATAAAGTTAAAGAGCATACGATAAACAAATGTAAACATTTTGTGAATAACTGAAGCTATTAAAACTGTACAAATAGCAATGCTATCAGTAAGAAGTATTATTTACAGTGATAATAGTCAGTGCAGTCACAGGCTTTTCCTCAAATACTGTAATATAATGCACACAAACTCATAATTATATATATTTTAAACTTTCACAAATATTCAGATGTTTAAAACTGCAACCTAGACATACAGTGTTAGAACATTTTTGTTAACCAGATATAAGCTTTCACATGACTACAAAAATTCATCTGTAAGTGCATGTTTATTGAGATGTTTATAGGAATATGGAAATGTATGTTTAATAGTACGATTAGTAATACAAATAATACTAGATATCACTCAAGATGTGCAATTCACAGTGCAAATATAAAAGACAGCTTTCTTCAACATCTAAGGTTTCATCTAATGTCATGCAACAGTTTATAAGTCACTTGCTTTTTAAAGTGCTAAGTACTTATGGAAATAGTGCTTATTTTAATCAGTAATAGCAAATTAGCAATATTTCTATAACAGTAAGATATAAACCATCATTTTCAGAGAATTGTCCTGTCTCCTCATTGGTGTTTCACATTGTACAACTCAATAAAATGAAGGTCTCTCAGTTATGAAAATATGAACATAAATTTGAAAATATGACTAATAAGTGACAAGGATTAATTTCTCCGTTGCAGGACATCATAGACTAACAATTTAGTGTCTTTTTGTTAATAACTCCTTGCTTATTATTAGTTGTAAGTTACTTAGCTAGTAAAAGCCAGACCCAAAAAAGTTCTGGATGCCTTAAGAAGGTATGAGTGTGAACCTGAAGTGCTCAAAAAAGGATTTTATGGCTTGAGTGATTTGAAAGCAAAATACTGTGGTGGCCTTGGTCTTCGTTTTCTTCTGACATCAGCATTTGCATGTGTGTATTGTCCCGGCCAAAATGGCTGTCCAGGCAGTTGCTGGCTAGCTATAGAAGGAATTAAATTTGTATTTGTAAAGGAGAGAACATGCAATGGAAATCTAAGGTAAAAGATGACCAGATTGAAAGACAATCACCATGAAAATTAGGATTCTAACATAAGGAATTTATAACACAAAGCTGACACAAGGAAGAGTTATTCTTTTCAGAAGCAGTGAGGTGGCAGTGTAATGTAAGTCTGAGTATACTGACAGAAAAATGTTTGTGGTAAATATTAAAGAATATTAATTACACCAATAGCAAAACCTTTTAACCTTATGTTAAACATATCTTTTATTTATTTATTTGTCATTTGTTGACTGGGTTAGTCCAGCTGAGCCAGAAGCTCATTTTCAGTGGAGATCCAAAGACAACAGCTCCAAGATAGTTACATACATATATTCAAAACAAATAGAATAAAAATCTAAGACAATACACAGTAGTTCTAGTAAAAAAAAAAAAACATACAAAAATGACAGGAAAAAAACAAGCATAGATTGGCATAGACAAAACAATTTTGTGGTTTATAATTTACAGGGAGTAAACATCACTGAGTGAGTACAGCATCAGTTTACATCTGGGAAACATCTTAGACTGTGCAGTATAAAAATGAGATTAAGTCTCAGTAATAGGAGGATAGTATAAGAGGAAGTAGTATAAGAGGAAGTACACTAGGAGATTTAGTACCAGTATAGTGCAGTAGTATGAAACCTCAAGTTACATAGTACTAGTATAGTGCAGTAGTATGAAACCTCAAGTTATATAGTACTAGTATAGTGCAGTAGTATGAAACCTCAAGTTACATAGTACTAGTATAGTGCAGAAGTATGAAACCTCAAGTTACATAGTGCTAGAATAGTGCAGTAGTATGAAACCTCAAGTTACATAGTGCTAGAATAGTGCAGTAGTATGAAACCTCAAGTTACATAGTACTAGTATAGTGCAGTAGTATGAAACCTCAAGTTACATAGTACTAGTATAGTGCAGTAGTATGAAACCTCAAGTTACATAGTACTAGTATAGTGCAGTAGTATGAAACCTCAAGTTACATAGTACTAGTATAGTGCAGTAGTATGAAACCTCAAATGACATAGTACTAGTATAGTGCAGTAGTATGAAACCTCAAGTTACATAGTACTAGTATAGTGCAGTAGTATGAAACCTCAAGTTAGATAATACTAGTATAGTGCAGTAGTATGAAACCTCAAGTTACATAGTACTAGTATAGTGCAGTAGTATGAAACCTCAAGTTACATAGTACTACTATAGTGCAGTAGTATGAAACCTCAAGTTACATAGTACTAGTATAGTGCAGTAGTTTGAAACCTCAAGTTACATACTACTAGTATAGTGCAGTAGTATGAAACCTCAAGTTACATAGTACTAGTATAGTGCAGTAGTTTGAAACCTCAAGTTACATAGTACTAGTATAGTGCAGTAGTATGAAACCTCAAGTTACATAGTACTAGTGTAGTGCAGTAGTATGAAACCTTAAGTTACATAGTACTAGTGTAGTGCAGTAGTTTGAAACCTCAAGTTACATAGTACTAGTATAGTACAGTAGTATGAAACCTCAAGTTACATAGTACTAGTATAGTGCAGTAGTATGAAACCTCAAGTTACTTAGTACTAGTATAGTACAGTAGTATGAAACCTTAAGTTACATAGTACTAGTATAGTGCAGTAGTATGAAACCTCAAATTACATAGTACTAGTATAGTTTCATAGTTTCATAGTATAGTACTAGGCTATCTGCCCTGGGGCATTTGTAAGCCTAGCCATAGTGATGTGGCTTTTGCCACCCCATGAAGTGGTACAAAAATGTACAGAATAAATCTAGAATACTGTGCCTCTGTCTAGTAGTGACAGTGAAGGTCCCCTTATATAATAGAATTAGTTTACTGTGCCCCTGTCTAGCAGTGACACAGATGTGACCCCTGGGGTAAACTTACAATCTCCCATCCACTCATCAAGATTTCTCTTGAAGAGAGTCAGTGAGGGGCTCTGCCTAATACGAACTGGGATCCTGTTCCAAAGCATGGGAAGCCTCTGGGTTATGAATCTATCCCTCCAGCATGTCCTATTCATACTTGTGCCGAGGTTTAAGTCTTTAGCTCTCGTGGTCCTGATGGATTTGGATTTTTTGAGATGGAGCATGTCCATCAGATCCTGATTGGACATGGCCTTGAACGTCAGGCAGAGATCACCTCTGAGCAGGTGGTATGCTACTGAATAGAGCTGAAGTTTCTTTAGTCTGGCAGAATAAGACATATGTTGGAGACCTTTGATCCTTTTGGTGAGGTACTTTTGTGGTCTCTCCAACTGTTGCAAGTGCCGGGTGAGGTACATACCAAATGGGGCATTGTACTCAATCATGGGTCTGATGAGGGAGGAATATAGGGGTACAATGACATCCTTGGATCTGGATGTGAAACCCTTCATGATGAGGTGTGCAAGGTAGAATGTTTTTCTAACCACTTTGGCAACGTGGGTGTCAAATGAGAGGTCGCTGTCTACTTGGGTCCCTAGGTCTCTGATTACTTTTTCCGTACTCAGTGGGTTGCTGTCTATGTGATAATTTGTGGGTACTTTGTTTTTTCCAAAAGGGATGACTATACATTTTTTGGCATTTAGTTTAAAGCCGTGACTACGGCACCAGTTGTCCGTTTCAGTGAGGCCTTTTTGTAGGATGTGTGTATCTGCTGGTGTATCGACTATGGCGCCTAGTTTGCAGTCATCTGCAAACTTTGTCAGCCACAGCCCTCCCATGTTTGCTTTAACATCTGAGAAATAAATGCCGAACAAGAGGGGTCCCAGGACAGATCCCTGTGGGACACCACTTGTGACTGGCTTTGAGTCTGACATTGCTCCAGCGATTTTAACTTTATGAGTTCTGTCCTCTAGCCAGTTTGCAACCCATCTAGTGACATAAGGGTTTACTTTTAAGCTGTTTAGCTTATCTATGATGCCTGAGTGGGGTATTGCGTCAAAGGCCTTAGCCAAGTCCAGGTATGCTGTATGGACTGCTTTGCCCTCATCAGTGGCTCTAGTGACTGTTTCGAAAAAGTCAACCAGGTTTAAAAGGCAGGATCTGCCCTTTACAAAGCCGAACTGGGTGGGGTCAAGCGTCTGTAGGTCCCCTATGTCTCCGTTTATGAGTTCCATAATGATTCTTTCCATAGCTTTGCAGACCAGGCTAGTCAAGCTTATGGGGCGGTAGTTTCCAGGGTCTGTAGAGGCACCCCCCTTGTGGAGTGGGACCACTTTTGCTGTACGTCAGTGTTTAGGTACATATCCCGAAGTAAGGCTAAGGTTAAATAGCATTTTTATGTGTGGGTTTAGCTCCTCTGGGAGTTCACGTAACACGCACCCCGGGATACCGTCAGGTCCCATTGATGCTGTGTTTTTTGCTTTGTTTAGGGCGGTTCTCACTTGGACATTGAGATGACAGGGAGATTACATTCAGCTGGGATAAGTATTTCTTCTTTTGGGGGTGAAGGAGGCGAGAAATTTGCACTGAACCTGTCAGCCAGAATGTTAGCAATATCTGTGGGTTCAGTGTATTTTTTGTTGTTGTGAACCAACTCTGAGCATATCTGTGGGTTTCCACCCAGGTTTCTAACATAGCTGAAGAAGGCTTTGTGGTTATCTTTAGTGTCCTTAGCGATTTTTCTCTCAAAGTTTGCCTTGGATGTTTTTATGAGAGAACGTAGTTTTCTGCTAATGTTGATCAGAGATGTCTTCCCTTCATGGGATTTTGCTCTGACGTGCAGTAGCTTCCTTCTTTGTTATACAATTTGTTTATGGCTGAGGTCCACCAGACAGGACGCTTACATTTGGTGGAGAGGGACTTGGATTTGTTTGGGATTGCATGATCCATGCATTCTTGGAGATGTCCATAGAAAGCATTTGTGAAGGATTCGCAATTGTGGGATGTGGTATCCACTGGTACAGTGGGCTTAAAGGATACCATCTCAGTCTTAAGAAGAGTGAAGTCTGCTTTTGAGAAGTTTTTCACTGTGGTCTTTTGTGCTGGGGTGGAGGTGGGATATGTATATCCAGGGTGATTAGTTTGTGGTCAGATCTCACTAGTGAGGGGTATACTTCCAGTGTGGAGCATTTTGTCCCCATGTTTGTGATGATCAGGTCTAGTATATTATCTCCCCTAGTGGGAGAGGTGACTAGTTGTTCCAGTGCATTTGAATTTATGAATTCCAGGAACCTTTGGGCTAGGGTATTAGGGCTAGAATAATGTACCCAATCTATGTTTGGGTAGTTGAAGTCTCCCAGTATGATGGTATTTTGTGATACATTCATATCCTCCAATGTCTTCAGGAAGGCTGAGTGGGGTTCTTGAGATTGGGAGGGTGGTCAGTAACATGATACCAGTTGTATAGCAGTTTTGCCTATGGTTAGTTCCACCTGTATGGTCTCTGATGCTTCATGTGTTGCTACTAACCTGGAGGTGTGGGTGTCCTTTATGAATATGGACACTCCCCCTCCCTTTGTGGTTCGGCCCGGGGTTTGGGGCCGAAAGGCATGATACGAGTGCAGTAGTATGAAACCTCAAGTTACATAGTACTAGTATAGTGCAGTAGTATGAAACCTCAAGTTACATAGTACTAGTATAGTGCAGTAGTATGAAACCTCAAGTTACATAGTACTAGTTTGATGCAGTAGTATGAAACCTCAAGTTACACTGTATGTAGATTCAGGGGAAGATAGGCTGTGACATTACTAAGTAAAGACAACATATCTGAGAAGGAAGATAAAGGGAAGAGAGGAAAATGGAGAGTTAGTTGGGTAGATAGACAATGAGACTTAAGATTGCGAAGGAATTGAGGCTTTAGGTAGGTTCCGACATGGACAGATACATGAATTAAGTAGGAATAGTTTTAGTTGCTTTTTGAATTGATTAGTGTTAGATGTGTTTCTAATGTTAGTTTATGTGGTTATAGATTTACCTATATTTTTGTTGGGCTTATGAATGGCAAGCAGTTGATGGTCGGAGCTTCTGAGAGGTCTGGAGGGGGTATGGAGTGAAACTAGTGTTGAGAGGGAGGGGCAGGTTGTAGGTTTGTCGAGGATGGAATGGGTGATTTGTAGTTGTGCTATAAGTAGTTGATGGGGTATTCAGGCCAATGGAGTTGTTTTAATGAAATACAGTGGTGAGATAGATAAGGTTGGTTAGTGGCAAATTTGGGAATTTTATTATAGGTTTGCTCTAGTTGAGCAATTAAGGTGGATTGAAGGTTTTTAAGAATGGGGACAGCATAAAGTAGGCCTGGTAGAAGGAATGCTCTCGCTAGGGATAGTTTAGCTTCAGGAGTAAGGAATTTTTTTTTTTTGTTGTTGTGATATAATAATCCTAATTTTTGATAGGTCTTCTTTGGTGAATATGGTGGTCAAATTTAAGCTTGTCAGCTATAATGGTGCTGAGGAGTTTTGTATAAGGATCTGCTGTGATGACAGTATTATCTAGCGATGAGATGGTGAAGGTGGATTTATGAACTGAGAGTGAATTAGGCAGGAAGAGTAATAGTTTAGTTTTCTTAGGGTTTAGGATAAGCTGGTTCTCAGTGAGCTATTTTTCAATGGAATTGAAAGTGTTTTGTATAAGGGAAAGGAGCTGAGGCAGGTTATCCGAGGATGTGATGAGGGTTGAGTTAGGATGAGAGTAGAGTGGTTGCAGGCGGAATAAAGATTGTTGGTAAAGATATTGAATAGAAGGGGGGCCTAGGATAGAGCCTGCAGACCCCCTGTATTTACAGGTAGGAATACGGACCATGAAGTAAGCCACTGGACAGATTGCAGTCTATTGGAGAGGTAGCTGGAGAACCACTGCATTGTGGCAGGAAAGAGGTTAAGATCAGTTAGTTTTGTTAGAAGTTTAGAGTGGGACACTGTATCAAAAGCTTTGGATAGATCGAGGAAAAGACATGATACAAGTTGGTTATTGCCTCTGGCCTCAGCAGCAGCATGACTGAAAGAAAGGTTGGCAGTAGCAGTACTGTGGTTGGGCCGGAACCAGTGTTGTATGGGGGTTAAGAGTTTTTCCTGTATAAGGTGTTTAAGGAGTTGAGTGTGGACACACTTTTCTAGGATTTTAGAAAAGAGGAGATAAGATAGCTATTGGGCAGAGGTTAGAGGGGTCTGTGGAGTTGCCTCCTTTGTGCAGTGGTATGGTAAAGAAGGACTTCCATATGTTAGGAACTGTGTTTTCTTGAAATGATCTATTAATAAGTATAGAGGTGGGAAAGGCTATGGAGTCGGCAGCTAGTTTGAGGAAGAGAGGGGGTAGTTTATCAGCTGAAGGGGAACAAGGCTTAAGTTTTTGGAGAAGAGGTTTGATATCAGAGGTGGGAACAGGTTTAAGGGAGAAAGGAGTCCTATTACTACTGGTAGGGGAGTAGAGTGGGATGAACAGGTATTTTGTTTAGAGTGAGCGAGTTTGCGGATGGTGTCTATGAAGTAGTTATTGAGGAGGGTTGCTGTCTCAAATGGTGAGTTGTTTGGGAAGGGGTTTGGGGTAGAGGGGTTGCTGGGGTGTAGGATTTTATTTATAGTGGAAGAGAATTTTTTAGGGTTGGAGAGGTGAATGTCACCTGCTAGGAGGAGTGTGCTTGTAAAGTGTGTGGGATATTGTGACTAAAATGAGTATGGGCTAAGGTGGAGAAATTTGACTTTGTCCTTGTTGTGTATAGGATAGAGACATTTTACTTTATAAAGTTGAAACAGGGAGGTAGTGAAGACTGATGGGGAAATCTGAAAAGAAAGGGGATTAGTAAAGTTATTCAGTGAATAGGAAAGAGTAGGATTTGCATGTGAGTCATTAAGGGTGATGTGACAGGAGGTGAAGAGAGAAACCAAAAAGAGAAGTGGTATGCATAAGTAATAGTGGCTCATAATGGATTGTGATGCATGGAGATTGGAAGTTAGTCCAATTAGACAGATGAAAATGCTAGTTGTTATTTTCTAGAGAACAAACAGGAGTGGGGGAGAGGAGGGAAATAGGTGGAATATTACAATTGGAGGGGTGTAGTTAATTAGGGTACAGTATAAATCTGATGATGTCAGGAGTAGCTGGGAAAGAGGGTAGGGTAGAGAAGCGGAGTGAGCCCAAGCACAGCAAGGGAGAATGGAGAGGGGCTACACCATTGGTCACAGTAATTTGCACAAAAAAAAAACAATCAGTAGGTTAGATTATCCAGTACAGCATTTTTCAGGGAGAAGAGAAAAACACTGAAAGAGACCTAATTCAGAGAGCGAAGTTGAGGAGGGTGAGAAGCAGGTAGTAGGAGTAAAGCTAGAACAGAATGCAGGCTCAGAATACAGATAAAACGCAACAGTAACTGAAGGGAAATAAAACCGTGGTAAAGGAGTTAGAGGGAGAAAAGTAAGAAGCGAGGCTGAGTAGAATTCAGGCCAGGAGATAGACTTTGGAGGAGGAAAAAAAAACAGGAAAAAATAGTTTCTTGTATTAAAGGCTGTAGGAGAAACAAAAGGGCAGAAATAGAAATCGAGGGGTGGGGGTGGGGGGGTGGCAGGCAGCTGGTTCCAGTACAGGGGAACTCACCATGCTCTTTCGTTTTGGTTTGTTGTTATAAATAAACAAAAAGTTTATCAGTAACTAATAATTATGGGAAAAGTAGAACAATACAGATTAAGTAACATACAGATGATTCGTAGACTATTTTAAAATAACTTGAGCTGCGTCCCTGGACCAGGGTGCAGGCTATATTGTGTGGTCCGCGTAAATTTTAACAGTGGTTTGGTGAGGTTGGGACACAGAAAGAGGAAATCAGATGATTCGCAGACTGTTATTTTAAAATGACTTGAGTTGCGTCTGTGGATTAGGATATCTGATGATGTAAAGGTAAGAAAGACACATGACAGCTGCACAGGAGGTTGTTTCTTTCTGTACATACAAGTTATCAGTATTATTTAATAAATATGTATTAAGACCTCATTTAGTGTATGGCCTGAGGGTCCATGAACCTTCAAGTCACATTTAGTGTATATTGCCACCTCAGTTCTCTTCGGAGAATAGCTTGTAGAACTTTGCAGGACTAATATGGTTAATATAACTAGAGGGAGCTCAAGGGAGGTCAGCAAAATTATGCATCATAAACCCCAAAAACAACGTCCTAACAATAAGAACTTATTACACACATTTTTAAAGAAATGACTTAAAAGGGATGAAATATAAACTGTCAAGTATTTCAGAGGACTCCACATGGTTTACTTTAAAATCACCATTCCATACAATAATAGAAAAAAGAGGATATAAATTGTAGCTAAATTAATGTCTCAGGGAAGATACAGGGAAATACTTTTTCACAGAAAGGCTGTGGGGCAGTGCTGTGACACTGTGGGTAGCATTTTCATCACACATCAAGTGCTTCTCCAGTTCAGTTCTCTGGGGTGCTTTCTGCATGGAGTCTGCATGTTCTCATTGTGTTTGCATGGGTTTTCTCCAGGTAATCCATTTTCTGCCCACTGTCCAAGGACATGCACTAGATGGATTGGATACTCTAAATTGGCAGTAGGTGTGAGTATATATGTGTGATGTAAGGGCACAGGGTTAACAATCTTGTCTTATGAAAGGGAAAGAATTTGTTAAGGAAGCAGCAATATGGACTATTGTACATTGTTGTTTCCCCGTGTGCCAAGCGATGGCATAACAGGCTGGAGAGAGAGAGAGAGAGAGAAACAGACACAGATGGACAGAAAGGGTGTTAGATGATTGTAGCAGCCATCCTGAAAGGACTGAATGCCAAAATCCACAAACACTGTTATGCCTGGGGACGCATGAGGCAGTTCTTATGAGAAGTAAAAAATAAATCTGTGGTTTTGTAAGCATTGCAGTTTACCCAGTAAACAAAGAAATGAGTACATTAGCTGGGAAAAGTAAACCTACTGGCATCTGGGTCACAGTTTATATCTTCCTTGAAGTTAGCAATGTCGGCACTCTTAAGAGACGAGGCTACATAAAATGAATAAACTGGGTCAACTTAGTGATTGACATCTCTTGACTTGATCATGTGTATAACTGTAATTGTCACGCATCATTCTTTGTTTGTGTCTTTCGGCTTTTCCCGGTTAGGGGTCGCCACAGCGGAACTCCGGTCCGCTAATGATTGGCAGTAGAGTTTTACATGCTGGCTTGCTGGTCCTAATGCACAACCTTCAACGAAGGAACGCCCATTCATGCATGTCACCACATAGAAGACGCTCTAACTGAGAATCGAACGGGCAACGTGTAACTGTGAGGTGACAACGCTACCACAGCACCACCACCGCAGTATCATTCTACTGTTCATAAAACTATAATTGTGAGGCATCACTCTTCTGTCAATAAAACTTTTGTCATACATTCCACATTGTTTGTCTGTTACTGAATCCATTGTTAATGTTCTATTTTCCAAACATTTCATCATTTTATAATGTAAAAATGTTCTCTTATGACATAGTTGTGCTCAACGAGATTCTTTTTCTGTAGGTACAAGAGATAATATAACTCTGAGCTGAGGCAGGTAACAAACAAAATGGCAAGAGGTTTTACAGTGGAACACACTTTCTTGTCATTTATAGCATCAGTGCAAAGATTTCTCTATTTGTCAAACATCACAGTACGTTACTGAGTTTTACTTAATCTGCAGTCATACCTGTTAAACATTTGTAATAATGAAATATGTGTGCGCAACAGACAAATATTTATATTTGATTTCATTCAGAGTCCCTCAGTTTAAAGTACTGTAAATTACAGCACATAACTAATTCTTAAGAACTGTGATCAAACGTTAGGGTTTCCCTTTGATATTAATCCATGCCTCTGTGTGTCATAACAGCTTACACTTGTGGGCTGCTGCATCAGTTTGCATTTGAAGATTTTTGCTTCAGCAGGGAAGGAAGTATTATAATTAAAAAGACAGCACTCCTTGAAGACTTGCATTAAAAATAATGCAAACCTATGCCTCTGCATACAAAAGAAACACTCAGATTGAGATAAGGAATTCAAATTACTTAATCAAAAATTCCTTGGACTAGGGACCTTTCAATGTTTTGTAAGCATGTCTAACTAGTACAGCAGATGATTTAAGACCCGAGAATGACACCTTATTTTATGTAAGCTTCTAAGAATAAGTTGCCTGATCCACTAAAAGTGTCAAATTGCAGTTCCTTCACAGAGAGATGAGACTTGAATGATTCTTAGTTAAAGTAATTTGCCTTTCTTTTAGCTTTGTACGATGGTATGTCACCATATCACAAAGATTTTGTTCTGAAAAAAAAAATTGAACCTCTTAAACCAGTCCATTTTCTCTACCTATACAAATAAAAGCCGGCAGGATTTAATCAGCTCATCACCTAAAACATCTGTAGGCTACAAAACTGCTTCCCTTACACATATTACCATGCAGAAAGACCCCTCTCCAAATCTTTTCTGCTGAGCATAAGATTCAGTTACATCTGTAGATGACCCCAGGCTACTGTTTCTTTATTTTAAGAATTTCAGGTGAATTTTAGAATTCACAAGGATTTCATTGTTTTCGCTTCATCACTTAACTCTGTCACTTCTGACTAAGGAATATTATGTTTCTATGTTAGTATTTTTTGTCCTGACACCTGGAAGCTCCACACAAATGTTCCACACAAAAGAGGGGATATGGTCCAATCTGTAATCAACCTAAAAATATTCTTTTGGAAGGTAAACCTGAAAATATTTTTCCATGATAAAGAAGACAACTGCAATAAAGAAAAGTGGACCAAACCTAGCAGCTTTTGTGCACCCCCACATCCGAGTATGTCAGCCTTTGAATCCAAATGTGAGGCTGAAATAAGAAAAGCACTCACAAAACCACCAAAAAGAAGATTCTTCATCCTCAACCCCAATTAAATCGAACACTGAAAAATCTCTGCCAGGACAGAGTGAGGAGAATTATGAAGGCCGACAAAGGTGGTGGCGTTCTAATGACTGATACCGATGCCTACAATAGCAAGATCCTTGGCATGCTGGACAAGCATGTACTATGAGAAGTGCCCCAGCGAGAAAGTTAGAGATGCCTAAACAAAGGTTAATGAAGACCTTCTCTTCCTTATTGAAGAGGGACCGATTAGTCAAAGGCCTCTGGACTTTATTACAGTTTAACATCCTAAGCTCCCGAATTTCTTTGGGATACCAAAGCCTCACAAAAATTTCCAGTAGCCTCCTTGCAGGCCAGTTATTGTCAGTGGTGGAAGTATTACAGAGCCAATCTCTATCTACTTTGAAGTGCTAATCACACCACTGGCAGAGTGTAACCCCTTGTTCTTGCTCGACACAAGTGACCTGCTCAGAAAAATCAGAAACATCAAGGTAAAAAAAGAATCCATTTTAGTCACAATCGACATGGAGACTCTCTACACAGTACTACCCCACGAGTACTGTATAGGGGCAGTTACTAAAGCTTTGGAAGCAACTGGCACGACCCATAGATATGAAATAGAAACAGTGAACAGGCTACTGCGAATCCTTTTATGCAATAACTATTTTCAATTCAATAGGAAATGCTTCAGACAAAAAAAAGGGATAGCAATGGGTGCAGCCATGGCACCCAGCCTGGCAAACATGGCAATGGGAAAATGGGAGAGAGGCTATATTTACAACTCCCCCTACTACAAAGAGATGCGCTGTTACTACAGATGTATTGATGATATAGTTATAATTTGGGACAGCACGTCCCTTTGACTACATTGGAAGATCTACAGACCTTATCAATTTCACCAACATTTGCAACAAAAGCAAAGCCACTTTTCTGGACTTAACAATATCCAAAGGGGAAGAAATGGATGAGCTCTCAAACAGCCTCTTTCAAAAACCCATGAGGGCCATTATTTTGCTTCATAGGTCCAGCATGCACCCCTTACAAAAAAGAATGTCATCAAATCCCAGGGCCTATGATAGGCCAGAGTTTCCATGGAGCTCAGAGAATTTATGGTCAACAGCAAAAAAATCATCAAGAACATCATGGACCCCATAATTGAAAGCAAACACTCTGCCTCCAAATTCCCCGGCTTGGGACAGCCAAGGAGGAGAAATCAGAAAGACACCCTTGAGGAACTCGGTATGAGCTTGACCTTTTCCACTGACTTCTACACTCTGAAAAACATCATTAAGGAAAACTGGACTATCAGCAGCAATGCATCCATCAGCAGTTTTTTGACGGATGTCCCAAAATTCAGTATCAGGAAAAACCAGAATATAAAACAAATTCTTGAGTATGGAAGCAAAGATTATGACCCTCTCCCAAAAAATCGACCAGGCACATTACTATACAACTAACAAAAGTGTGATTACTGTAAACACCTAAATAACAATGACCAGTTCACCTGTCCGAATACAAAGAAAACCTTCCCCAGCAAGCTCTACGGGAACTGCCAGACGGAATGCATAGTGTACCAAGCTCAATGCACCAATTGCGCAACATTCTATGCTGGAAAAATACTGAAAAAATTAAAAACCAGAATAGCTCAACAACTGCATGATATTAAATAACAAAATCCAAACAATGCTTTAGTCAAGCACCTGAGGGAATCCCATGGACACAGTAAATTTCTCTTTTATATCCTGGATAGGATCAAAAAAGAGGAGTTACAAAGACCAACGAATGATTACTTGGAGAAGTGAGAACTTGAATGGCAGATTAGGCTCAATGTCAACACAGCCCCAGGACTGAAGTTTCACATAGCCATAACCAGTGTACTAAACCTAAGGAAGCTTTACCATTATGCCTATTACTGAGAGTAAAAAGAACTGTTTTACCTGATTATTCATTGAAATCTTTATTTTTATTTATGTTTTATTATGTTTTTTTAATACAAGCATGAATTTTCTGACCATGATCTGTTGTTCAACCTTTTATACCCTTAGGGGTCTAATAACAGGTTAGTGAATGTAAGGCCAACATATCTTAAACACAGAATATTCTCAGTGGGTTCATTTGTATATATCCCATGAGCCTCTAGCACAGGAGTTTTTAAGGAACCATACACTGAAAACCCTAGCCTGGCCATTTTTTTCTTTTAGTTTTTCCAGATTTGTTTTATCTGTGTGACTTGTTTTAGCTTATTAGGAGGGATTTTTACAGACAGCTTATGGTAATGGATATCAGGTGGGTTAATGTAAGCTTGGAAACTTAATTCCTCAGTGTAATTAGTGCACAGACATAACTGCTGAAAAGATTTGATTGTACAGGACAATCTTCTGCAGCATTTTGAAAAATAAAAATCTTGAGATCTATGTTAAGCTTACAGTTCGACCTGCTAGTTCAAGTAGCTTAAAGCTATTTGGACACATGTCTAAATTTCTAGGTTAGTATGTGAAAGTTGAACTTACCTTATAGGGCCATAGATTCACAAGAGGTTACAAAACTAATGGCCCTAGAGCCCTTACAATCCTAGCCATATTTATCCTGAGTTGCCCCAGTTGTGGGTGGATAGGTGAGTGAAGTTTGCAGAGGTAAGGGCCTATGGTAGATGATAATGACTTCCTCGGTCCAGAAGGGACATGGCCACCACCCTAGGAGTGAATTTGCAGTCACCCATCTGTTGATCTGTGTTGCATTTGAAGAGAGGCTCTATTTCACATGAATTGGAAGCTTGTTCCAGTGAAGTGGCAGTCTGGGGGAGATGTATTGATCTCCAGCATGACCTGCTCATGTCAGAGGGTAGGTTAAGATGCCTGGAGTGAGTGACCCTCCTGCAGTTTGATTTATGAATATGTAACATTTCCATCAGGGCCGGGTCAGAGATTGCACTGTAAGCCAGGCACATGTCACCCCTTTGCACCCTGTAGGAGACAGAATACACTGACAGGGCTTTCATTCTTTCCGTGGAATTTCTTGGTGAGCAACCTGTGTGGTCTCTTCAGTTGTTGGCAGGTGCCTGGTAAGGTACATGCAAAAGGGGGCGTTGTACTCAGTTGTTGGTCTGATAAGGGCCACGTTTAATGGAATTATAACATTCTTAGATCTAGATGTGATCCCTTTCCACAGGGTTCACCATGTTCTTGTTGTTGAAGAGGTGCTATTAGTTTCCTTCATGCTTCAATAAGGCATGATTTTTGAACTGAAAGCTAGTGACCCAAGGAATATCATTCTAGTCCTGTAGCTGGCATGACTTTGAATGTATTGCAGTTGTTAGGCAGCTTCTCTTTGTTTTTCCTTGGGTTGCAGTTATGCTTAACTCTTCTAACATGAGAATTGTATTTTTGAAGTTGTTTCTCAAAAGTATATATATATAAAGTCTATTCCAAAGGACAAGAAAGTGAATGTTCAACATATTATCATGCATGTTCTGAGAAAGAACCTCTGCACATGCAATTTTCAAAAAAAACAAAACAAACAACATCAATTTTTCCAGGGGACAGGAGCTGCATCCCCCATGCTACATATATATAGTATATATACTAACTCCAAGATTACTTAATCCCTGAGAAAGGGAACATTCCCCTACCCAGTGATCATCAGTCACACACTTATTGGCCATCTCTATATATTGACCAAATGCAGTTGATTAAACAGATGTCAACAAACCTGCATTTAGACTAAATGCAGCACACCCATAGACATATATATATATATATATATATATATATATATATATATATATATATGTGTGTGTATATATATATATATATATATATATATATATATATATATATATATATATCTATACAAAAGAGTCTACTTCAGATGATCAAACTTTCAAAAGTTCGACTTTGATATGACTGAGACCATATAATCGAACTTTTGAAAGTTGGACTATCTAATAAAAAAGTAAAAAAAAGAAAAAAAATTACCTGAACGGTTTTAGCAGGGGGGCAACCCCCCTACACACCCCATGTGGGGGTCTGCACTCCCCCACCCCCTGCTATTTATATATACCAACTCCGAGATCACACTACAGTGTGGAAGAGACAAATCTTCCACTTCCGTGCTGTATGATGATCTTCGGTAGGATCGTTTGAACTTTCAAAAGTTTGATCATATGAAAAGGACCCATATATAGATATATATATATATATATATATATATATATATATATATATTATACAGACACACACACACACACACACACACACACACACACACACATATAAACATATATATATATATATATATATATATATATATGTGTGTGTATGTATATATATGTATGTGTATCTATGTATATATCTATATGTATATGTGTATGTGTCTGTATATATATATATATATATATATATATATATATATATATATATATATATATATCTATATATATGTATATATATATATAGAGCTATAGATACACGTGCACACACACATATGAACATATGTATATATACACATACATATTTTCATCTAGGGTCAATATCATAACATCGAAGTGTCAAAACTTCAAATGTTACATCATCGAACCCAAAACCATAAAAGCTGAAAACCTCGAAGACTGAGAACAGTGATTTTTTTTTCCCTGGGAAAAAAATCGCTGCTCCAATACAAAATGCGAAACACATGAACACTATAAACTATTTCTAATGTGGGGGGCTTTGCCCCCACATCCCCAATGTGGGGGGCTGTGCCCTCCACACCCCCCCTACTTAAGTATACCAACTCTGAGATCGCACCACAGTGGAGATAGTGAAGCCATGGAAACGACACACTGAATTTGTTCCCTGGGAAAGAATTTGATGTTCTGCGGCTTCAATATTGTCAGTCTTCGAACTTTCAAGTACGAGGTTTTGGTGTTCGAACTTTTCAGCGTTCTATGTTTAGATATACACCCATTCATATACATGTGTGTGTGCGTATATATATATATTTATATATATATATATATATATATATATATATATATATATATATATATATATATAGCTAGAGACAGATATATATATTTACATAAAATAGAAAGCTACGTCTCAGCACTGTGGAAAAAAAGTCTATATCATACCACTGCACAAAGGCAGCACATATACAGAGTTTAATAACTACAGACCAATAGCAATCTCCCTGACCCACCCCAGAATATTAGAAAAATGCATCCATTTGCAGCTGATGCAGTACCTAACCTCAAATAACCTGCTCTCAAAAACACAACATGGCTTTAGGCCCCAGCACAGCACCACTACTGCTCTACTACATTATACTGATATAATAAACCAGCACAGAAACAATGGTCTGCTTGTGTCCACCATGTTCTAAGACTTGTCAAAGACATTTGATACTGTCTCACACCAGCTACTGCTTGTTTTACTGTCCTCAGTAGCACTTTCACAGTACTTCTTGCTGTCATTCCTTCGTTACCTATCTTGAAGGCAACAAACCATTAAGTGGCAACAAATCTACTCATCCTTTCAACCATTTACTACAGGTGTCCCCCAGTGCTCTATTCTGGGTTCTGTACAATTTAATGCTTTTATTAATGACATCCACACCTTCACTCACCATGCTAGTTTACTTCAGTATGTAGATGACTCAATGTTAATATGCGTAACCTCAGCAATAAACAGTATCCAAGAAATTGCCCAAAAATCTTACTCATCTGTAGAAATTTGGCTCAAAGAATCAGACCTCCTACTCATCCCCAAGAAAACTAAGCTAATGCTTTTTCACCACAAAAAGTTGCCAAAATCAAAAGCAATCTTCTACCGTAAAGTCATCAAGTATTACTGCCAATGAAACTGTAACTCCTAGTAAACTTCTAGGTGTTATAATAGATGAAAATCTCAAATATGACCAGCATATACTCCACACCATTAAATCTACTCTCCGGAAACTATGTTCCCTTTACAGGATTAATGGATTTCTTACACATACTGTAAGAAAAAACTCTAGCCACCACCTTCTGACTGCCGATTCTTTTATATGCTGCTTCTATCCTAACACATTTAAGTAATACTCAAAGAAAGAGACTTGCCTCCTGCAACAATAAAATAGTTACATTTGCCACCAATCTCACTCATAGGACCCACCATTTTCATAGCTTAAAGCAGTTAAACTGGCTTAAACTGCACAACTGTCTAACATTTTCACAAGTAATTACAACACAAACTCATTTATCATCCAGAAAAATGCCCTGCACTACAAAACTGATTGCTACTCTACTGTCCAGCATAGGACCTCTGTTCTAACAACAAATTCTTATTACTTACAAATAAGTCAAATAATATTGTGGGATACTCACTCTGCTCCCAATACTTTGCTAAGCTCTGGAATAGTATCCCCACGCAAATAAAACTGTCAAACAAACTTAGTAGTTTTAAACCACTGCTTAAACAACATCTTAACTAATTCTGGTCCTGCATATGCTCATCACAAGTTAAAACTTTGTGCTCATTCTAAGATACTCTCCAAATACTTCCCTTAAACATAATATTCTCAACTTGTTGCTGAAATGACAAAACTATTTTTATACATAACTGCTGCCTGTACACTCCACTAAGTTGCATGTGTGCTTTCCCTTTAATATCTTCAGCTCTGTAAAATCTGAATGTATAAATGTAACTACTGTTTATGTATAAATGAAAATACAAATGTAATTATTCTGTGGGACTGGAACTTAGTACAATAAAGTGCAAGCAAATGGGGCTTTTCTCCCCTGGCCTCTGCAGAAAAAAGGTATTACCCAGTTGGACTTTCCTGGTAAATGAAGCAAAGACAAATAAATAAAAACATATGTGTGTGTGTGTATATATATATATATATATATATATATATATATATATATATATATACACACACACACACACACACATACATTATGTGTGTGTATGTATATAAATATATATATAAATATATATACGTACACACATATATTATATAAACATTGTATATATGCATATTTAATATATATATGTATATATATTTATATATATATATATATATATATATATATATATATATATATATATATGTATATATATATGGATCTACTGTCTTTGAATGAATTTACGTTTCAACGAAACGTAAATCTGCGAATGCATTTACACGAATGTGCATTTCAACAAAACCGCACTTTCATGTAAATCCATGAAAAAAACCCCACTGAAAACACTTTTATGCAGGGGTTAAGTCCCCTGCAACTCCCATGTGGGGGGCTATGCCCCCCACACCCCCCTACTTTAATATTCTTACTCCGAGATCGCACTACAGTGGGGGAAAGGGAATGTTCCCTCATCCCCACTGTACTACGATCTCAACAACAGTCCGCTTAATTGTACATCAGCACTAAACGTTGATGTACAACTAAATTAACATGCAAACCGCATGTTTTTCTTTATTTACCTACTTTATTTTTTCTTTTACCTACTGATTTATGCGAAAGTGCATTTTCGATAAAATGTACTTTCGCGTAAATCCACTCGCGAATTTCCCGTTTTGGTGAAACGGAATTCGCACAAATCAAGTAGATACGTGTGTGTGTGTGTGTGTATATATATATATATATATATATATATATATATATATATATATATATATATATATATATATATATATATATACATACATATGTATATATATATATATATATATATATATATATATATATATATACACACACACACATTTTATATATATATATATATATATATATATATATATATATCTCTATCTATATATTGATGTATAATAATACAAACACATACATATATGTGTGTGTGTGTGTATATACATATATATATATATATATATATATATATATATATATATATACACACACACACACACATAGATATTTACACATGTATATGTGTGTGTGTGTGTGTGTGTGTGTGTGTGTGTGTGTGTGTGTGTGTGTGTGTGTGTGTGTGTGTGTAGAAAAGAATGAAAAGAAAAATATGACCTTAGCTGACAGGATCCCTCTCTACCTATCTGCATGTCAGCAAAAAAGCTTCTGTCTTTCATATTAATACAAAAAATGATGGTTCCAAGTCGCCAAGGATGATACAAAAATTCTTTATTCCAAAAAATGGTAAGCGCTTTCGTCTACCAATATAGACTTCATCAGACAAATAAGTAATGGCACCACTCCTATATTAATAGAACCCTTAATTGTCTTAATCAAACAATGAAATTGAAAAATTATTTAAAAAGACATCTGAACCAAATTAGTAAATTGATCTTTCACAATAAAAGGTGTAGTAACAATATTAATACAATTAAAAAGCTTCTATGTTAAACTATAACAATATTTTATACATAAACAATAAAATTGTAAACAAATAAAATTGCTTATAGCAAAAAACTAATTGTATATATATTTATATGTATTACTTTAAATAATGATAACCAAAAATAAAAATAACTATAGAATTAATAATAAAATTAAAATTGATTTATACTTTCCCTGCTCTATCAACCAAAATGGCTTTGATGCTAATGTATTCATTCAAGCCAGGGAAAATATTGGCCTTAAGCCTCAACTGCCAACTCACTTCCCTATATAATAATATGTTCTTCAAATCACCCCCCATAGTCATTTTTCACCAAATCAATAATACCAAATTCAAAACCTTTAAATGAACTACAAACAGAAGAATGTTTGTAAAGGGCACTTGTATCTTTTTTAACTCTAATATCATTCATGTGTTCATAAATTCTATCCTTTAGTGCCCTTTCAGTTTTCCCTACATAAAAAGACAAACATTGTGTGCAAATAGCTAAATAAACTAACATCTTTGTGTGGCAATTACCCTTACAGAAATGGACTATACTACCCAAACCATTATTTAATTTTATAGATTCATTTTTGTAAATATGGGTACATTGTCCACATCTACCACAAGAATTTGTAGCCTTTTTAGTATTTCCATAATTACTGTCCCTTTTGAACATTCTTTTAAAATTAGTACCTATCTTGTAAGTAAAATGGGGTCTATTGCCTACTGCTTCGTGTACTTCCTTATTGGTCTTAAGTATAGACCAATTGGTTTCCAAAATTTTAGTAAATTCTTCAGAGAAACCATTAAATTCAGTTATACAAGTCCCTTGATAGTTTATTTTTTCCTTATCAGGTTCCTCTGTTTTCTTAAAAGGTTTACCCAGTAGTGACTTAAATTTCCTCCCCCAGCCATTATATACTTCCTCTAAAATACCACCGACCAAAGCTTTCGGATACCCCTTCTCTATAAATTTTTCTCCTAAGAAAACAAATTCTTCGAATAAATCTTCAAAGTCAGAAGTCATCCTTGCTACCCTTACAGCCTGCCCTTTAATAAGGCTCCTTTTTTGGTGAAAGGGGTGATGACTATCAAAGTGTAAATATCCATTACACCATGTCTCCTTACGAAAGATCCTAGACTTAAAACCTTGTACTACTTTACTAACTGTAATGTCAAGAAAATTAATACTATTTTCACCAACAGTATGTGTGAATGATAAAAAACTAGTTGTGTTATTTATATAGACCATAAATTCCTTCAAATGTTCCTTTGTACCTTCCCATAAAACAAAAATATCGTCCAAAAACCTATAATAGCACTTAATAGATTTAGAATATGTACTGTTGAATATATGTCTCTCTTCCCATTCCAACATCACAAGGTTGGCGTAGATGGGGGCACACGCGGCCCCCATAGCTACTCCACTTTAGCATCAAAGCCATTTTGGTTGATAGAGCAGGGAAAGTATAAATCAATTTTAATTTTATTATTAATTCTATTGTTATTTTTATTTTTGGTTATCATTATTTAAAGTAATACATATACATAAAAATATATATACAATTAGTTTTTTGCTATAAGCAATTTTATTTGTTTACAATTTTATTGTTTATGTATAAAATATTGTTAAAGTTTAACATAGAAGCTTTTTAATTGTATTAATATTGTTACTACACCTTTTATTGTGAAAGATCCATTTACTAATTTGGTTCAGATGTCTTTTTAAATAATTTTTCAATTTCATTGTTTGATTAAGACAATTAAGGGTTCTATTAATATAGGAGTGGTGCCATTACTTATTTGTCTGATGAAGTCTATATTGGTAGACGAAAGCGCTTACCATTTTTTGGAATAAAGAATTTTTGTATCATCCTTGGCAACTTGGAACCATCATTTTTTGATTTTACAGTTTATTCAGGATTTTTGGTGAGGTTTCATATTAATACAGTCAGGCAAAAGGGTTCAATCAGACACAGATGTATGCAAATGTCCTAAACAAAGAGTTTGTTCATGCAATACAGCTCTGATCTCTTATACCTTTTAATTTACCGATTCTTTTTGATATTGCAAAATGAAGTCTATTCTCTCACAAGTCAACTTTCAGAAAAGTAAGTAAGTTTCAAAGCTACATTCCCAGCATTATCTTACAACTGGAAACTGTACACTCATCAGTTCCCTTATCTTTTTTTTATATTATAAAATTCAGTGTACACAATTTAATAATTCTGCAATGGTGTTAATAAAACAGTGTTATATGATTAAATGCTACTGTGTTAACGTTAACAATAATAAATACCTGAAGTATTAACTTTAACTGTAATGCAAAATCATAAACACTAGCGCTGCAGAATCACATATACAGTCTACTTATGAGGGGCTTGAACCACAGGCAGAGCATAATTTGTGGGCCTCTACACATGTCCAACAGTTTTGGTTACCCATTTTTGTTTACTTAACAAATCCATAAAGGACCAGAAATGATTCTAGAAATATATATATTCAGGAGATTTAAAAATGTCTTTGCCCTGCTAGATTCAGAAAGGCATAATGCACTGTGTTAACCTGTCTGGCACAGGTTTACAGAGTGCATTATGCATGAATGATTCAGACATTACCATACCATTACTACTGTGTGAGGGCCTTGAGCGCCACAGTGGTCTGGCTAGAGAAAACCAAATGCCAGTATATGAGTCCAGTGGCGCAGCTAATACAAATTAACCAAGTGCTCTTCCTTGAAAATTTCACCAGCATATGCACACACCTTTGGATTGAGGAAGTCCCCCTATGATCAACCTTTTTATAATGGCTAAATAAGGAGCCCAAAGTACAGCCACTTCGGAAGGAAAAAGAACATTTATCCCCCAAGTAATCAGACAGTCTATTTTCTGCCAACACGATGTTTCAATGTCTGTTGATGGTATGCATGAATGATTTAGTGTTCCTGCCAAATGTGGTAACAAATCTTATCTTGGACTGGGTGTCTGGTGGTTGTACCTGATATTCCAATAGTTTAACCCTATCTTGACTTGAGGCAAATTGATAAGCCCTACTGATGTCACCCAATTTGTAACCCCTATCCTGAAATCGATTAATTAAGTCTTGTTTGTAGCAATCATATGTTGAGGAGTTGGAACAGATCCTTCTGACCCTCTAAACTGGGATTTCGGAATATTTCTAATGATATGTTGTGGGTGGAAGCTGGTAGCATGCAGGAGAGAATTATATTGAGGAAACTTCCTATATATCTTAGTATCCAGGGTGTTATCCAGATTTATACTCACAAGGACATCCAAAAAGGTCATCTCAGTCATGCTGAAAGTCACCTTAAATTCGATGCCCATTTGTTCTCATTAAGATAGTCAACAAACTCCTGCAAAAAAATATCATCAGACTTCCAAATCAACCAACAGTCATCGAGATAACGCCTCCAGATGTCAATCTCATTGATATACAAATTATGACAAGGATCATATATCAACTCCTCCTCCAAATATGCCACAAACAAATCGGCATAGATGGGTGTAAAGAAAGCTCCCATGGCTGTTCCTTGTACTTGCCAGAAACATTGATCTTGAAAACTGAACATGTTTTTTGTTAAAACGTGTTTGGCCAGGCAGACAAAAAAAGTATTGAACCCTGGTTCATATAGTTCAGATCTATCCAGCCAGTACTGTAGGGCTATCAGTTTTGCCCAATGTGGGATGTTGGTATACAAAGATGTGATATCTAGGGTACATAACAGCCAGTCCTGTTCTAGCTGCATTTCCAAAATGATACCCAAAAATTGGGTAGTATCCTGAATATGAGTATAGTCCAGTTACAGATTTTGCTGTATTCAGGACTGTTTTTGTAGTTTCTGAGTGCCACATACCTTTCCGTGAATGAGTGAAGCCTCTCTGCCTATCAGTGAGAGTGGTAAGCATAGGGCACCCTATCAGTTGCAACAGGAGTGGTTTCAAACTCAGAAATTGTAGCTTATTGGCCGTTTGGGCAACATTTCTATACCTTTTAACTATTTGCCTTAAAAACCCGTGTTTGTGCAGTTTTGTCGCACAGTGTCGCTAAGCTAGGGTTAAACTATTTCTGGTGCCAGAAAGTCTAATCTTCAAATTTTCCCTTAAATCTTGCCAGTCTGACATCTGTTTGCATTCAACTTGAGTATCAAAGTCTAGCACTTGCTCAAAGCCTCTCGTAGCATTTACTGGAGCATGTTTACTGCTACCAGCACTAAACAATTTCAGTACTATTAAATTAACACCCATCCAGGTATGTCTAAAGGTCAGTTCCCTGTGCTTACTCCTGGTAACTTTGTGAACCTGGGCATCCTGAGGCAATGTAGCAACTGCCTCATGTACACAGACAAACCTCTCCTCCTACCTCCCAACACCCAGACTTGTGAGAGATGCACCTATATATCCAAGTTGGAAACAAAGCACTCTCCTGCTATGACTGGACTTGCCAGCCAAGAGGAGAAGATCAACACATGCATCACACCACATGAAACACATAGTCCTCCAAAACATATACCACCAGAATCCTCACACAGAAACACAAAACACACACCCACCTTTGAGGAGGCTTTTATTAAAAATCTACCCAAACATCAGAGACCTCCAAGGCAGACATGCAAGCAACCACCACACCATGGTACAAATCACACAACACACAGATCACACGAACAGCCCCTAAGGCAACACAGTATACCCAGTACACTAGTTATAGGTGATTCAATAGTAAGGCACACTGATGTCCCACTCATCAGGTTGAACAAAGAGAAAGTTACAGTTAGCTGCCTGTCAGGCACCAGGATCTGCAACATAATGCACATGCTCAGGTCACTCCACAGCAGGTACAAACATGACTCGGTTATTGTCCTTGTTGGTGTGAATGACCTGAGATCTACCTCTCTGGACTACATGAAGAGAGACATGGAGGAGCTTTCGGACCATGTAGCTTGGGCAGGTATGACCCTAGCCCTGAGCAGCATCCTGCCATCTTCCAGAATGATACCACAGTACAAGCAGAAAATGACTGACTTCAACAACTGGCTAAATTTCTTGTGTCATTCTAAGGGGATCCAGTATCTGTCTGCCTGGGATGACATGATCAACAGACCTCAATGCTTCGCCAGAGATGGCATGCATCTGTCACCCCTGAGATTCCAGATACTGGCTAAGGCGTTTGCCACCCCTATAGTGCCTTTTTTAGGCAATGTCCTGATGTCAAATGTACCACCATAACTGCCACACCTAAATGGAATATGAGAGCTATACTACTCAATGCTAGAAGTTTGAATCTCAAAATGCACTCACTCGAAACCCTCCTTAAAATGGAGAACTTCAATGTCTGTGTAGTAACTGAAACCTGGTTCAAGCCTCCAGAGAGCACCCCACACCACAAGGCTATAATTCATGCTACACCTTTAGGCCCCAAAACCTGGACTGAAGCACTAAAGGTGGCGGTGTCTCCATATACATAAAGGATATAAACACCTCCAGACTAGTAACCCAACACAACACTTTGGAGATACTCCAGGTACAACTAACACTGGGCAAGACAGCAATCCAGGTGGTTGCCTGGTATAGGTCCCCCAACATGTCCCAAGGCTCCCACTCCACATTCCTAAACATGCTGGAAAATACCAAAGTGCAACCCAGCACCCTAATACTGAGGGACTTTAATTACCCTTACATAAATTGGAAAAATTACTCAAGTACTCAGTTGCTCAATGATTCCTGGAATTCATAAATTCTAATGCCCTGGACCAACTTGGTCTACCCCCACTAGGGGTAACAACATCCTTGATCTGGTCATAACCACCATGGGCAACTGCTCCTCTACACCTGCAATTAACTCCTCCCTGGTCAGATCTGACCACAAGCTAATCACCGAGGATATCCACATCCCCCCTCTCCCACAGTAAAGGAAACCAGTGTAAAAACCTTCTCCAAAACAAACTTTGGGCACTTAAAAATGGAGGTGGCAAACTTTACGATGCCCATGCAGTTGGAAAATAGCTGCTCGACTGCTGAATCACACACCATTGCTCTAGCTCTGTACAAACACATTCACAGCTCCGTGGATAGAGCCATCCCATTCAGAACCAAGATGCTTATCTCCAAAAAAAGGAAGCCAATCTGGTGGTCCCCCTAACATAAACAAACTCTACAACAGAAGGAAGAAACTGTTGCAGAAAAGGGTAAAGTCCCAAGACTGGAAAAAATCCCTAGCTAGCCTTAGCAAAAAACTGAGATACCTCATCATATCCACTAAAGCTAGCTATGAAAACAAAATAGCAGCAAATACTAAAGACAACCACAAGGCATTCTAGAATTATGTCAAGAATCTTCAGACCAACACTCAGGTCTGCTCTGAGCTACAACACAATGGCAACACATATAATGAGCCAACTGACATTGCCAATATATTGGCTGATAGGTACAGTGTAAACTTTACCCCCCTTTCACCCTTCCCCCAAGGGCCAATTGCAATTCCTGAGGAGTGTCAAGTTCCTAATATTAATGCTGCTCAGGTTAAAGCTACACTGTCTAAAGCCAAGAGCACAGCTTCCATGGGACCTGATAATATCCCCGGATGCATCCTACATGAGCTACAAAATGAACTGGCACCACACCTGAGTGACCTGTTCAATCACAGCCTCACTTCAGGCTTTGTACCCACCAAATGGCAAATGGCCATTGTCATCCTACTCCACAAAGGGGGAGTAACTACAGACCCTGGAAATTACTGCCCCATTAGCCTGCCTAGTCTGATATGCAAGGCTATGGACCGTATCACCATGGACCTTATAAATAGGGATATTGGAAGCTTCCAAACTCTGGACCCCATGCAGTCCAGATTTGTGAAGGGTAGTTCATGCCTGCTCAATCTGTCAGACTTCTTTGAGTCCGTCATCAGAGCTGTGGACCAGGGCAAGGTGGTACACACAGCCTCTCTCAGTCTTGCCAAGGCCTTTGATACCATTCTCCACTCAGGAATCATCGATATACTCACTAATCTAGGCATTAACCCCTATGCCACAAGCTAGGTTGCTAACTGGCTCATGGACAAAACTCACACTATGAAGGTTGCTGACTCTAACTCAGACTACCGAACAGTCACGAGTGCTGTCCCACAGGGATCTGTCCTGGGTCCCCTTCTGTTCGGCATCTACTTCTCAGAAGATCAAACTAACACAAAAGGACTCTGTCTGACCAAGTTTGCAGATGATTGCAAACTGGGAGCCATTATAGAATCCCCAACTGACATAGACATCCTACAAAGGGGCCTCACCTGGCATCAATGACTGGTGCCTGAATTACGGCCTTAAATTAAATGCCAAAAAATGCATTGTTATTCCCTTTGGGAAAAACTTTGTGCGCATGAACTACCACATCAACGATGTTCCACTTAACTCAGAAGGTGTAATAAAAGATATGGAAACACAGGCTGATAGCAACCTCTCCTTTGACAACCACATCGCCACTGTGGTTTGAAAATCCTTTTATGTGGCACATCTCATCACAAAGGGTTTCTCATCTAGGAAGAAAGATTATTGTCCCTCTCTACTCATCCCTCATTAGACCTGTTATGGAATACAGTGTCCCTTTTGGCATGTACCTCACTAGACTCCTGCAACAGCTGGAAAGGCCACAAAAGTACCTCACCAAAAGGATTCTAGGCCTTAAACACATGCCCTATACTGACAGACTCAAAAAACTCCACCTATACTCGGTCTCTTATCGCCTCCGTAGAGGCCATCTCTGCTTAACCTACAAAGCCATGTCTGACTTAGAGCTGCTAGACAGATATATATATATATTTTTTTTCTTTGCTAACAGAATAGCAGAACTAATAAAAATACATGAACTGTGCTAGCTTACAGACACTCTAATACATTTCTTTCAAATTGTTTCTGCTGTTGTTTCATTCCTCCTTGTCCAGCTGTGCAGTCTGTGCCTCAGGAGTCTAACCAAAATCCTTTTAACCTAAAACGTATTTGTCAATAAGGATGGAATTCTGAAAGCACTGTGCAAGCATGGAGAAGGTGAAATGGTCACTATTATTCATATTTTGGGAGGAAAGAAGAAAGAGGCCAAAAAGAAAGAGAGTCAGATGAAAAGGTAAATAGTTGGCAGATCAATTCTTTGAATGGTCTGTGGTCCTCTGCAGAAAAGGTTTTAAGTAAAATATTTGTATCCCCTTTACATTTAAAGCTGTAAATCCAGATGATATAGAAAAGGTTTTAGCGTATTTAAATCTAGATCAAAAAGGAAACAAGATCAGGCAGGTGTCTAGGCAGCTGCCTCATTATGTTTAACAGCATTAGAATACCTTTAGATAGTAAACAAATACAACTGATTAAGTAAGTTTCTGAACTAAAAAAGTAATGTAAAAACTTGAATGCATTCACTATTTCGAGAAAGATGCTTTAGACCAAGGATATCCAACCTTTTTAGTTTGTGTCCCATTTACTGTACCTGGAGAGGCCCGAGAGAGCCACAGTATCGTATTGAAGATGTGCCTGTTTTTTTTTTGTTTTTTTTTACACTCCATAGTTAGTAGTGCACCTCAGTCATGGCACAAGTAGCAAACATGTCTGGTGTCAGAATCAGTCGTGTATTCTTGCCAGACCAAAAACAAGCATACAACTAAAGACATTTACAAACAGCATCATTGATACAACAGCACAGATGTAGTAGAAAGCACACAAATGTCAAAATTCAGAATAAAAAGCAGTTGAGATGTGACATGCAAAACCAGTTACTGGGATGTCTAACACTGCTTGTTTTTGCACAAGGGGTCTATGCCTGCGCCAGCTGTTGATGTGGCAATGCATGGTGTAGTAGCCAGATGTGCATCTGTGATAACAGATGTTGATTTGTTTTTCACATTCTTCATTCTGGACAAGAGCTGTTCGCAGCCGTACAAGCTGTCAAAAAGTGCGGTAAACATCAGAGATCATCTTTGTTTGTAGAAGACTATGCTATGCCACAGCACTTTATGTGATATTTGGATATATTTCTGCTGAAACAAGTACTATAGAATTGTAGAAATTCAGGAGACTTATCTGTAGCTACTCTCTTTATGTCACCATTGTTCTGAAGCTCAGGGAGTTCTAACTGCATGGTATCAGAAGCAGTGCAGGGATCAACTGGAAATGGGTCTCCAAATGCTGAAGTGGCAATGTGAGGGGCATCTGCCAGATCATCTGTGAAAACTGCTGCATATCTTGTAGCATGTTCTGTACCTGGGGATTAGTAGAAATTCGCAAGACTGTTGTCTGTGAAGGCTCTCTCTAAATCACTCTTCTGAAGCACAGTGAGTTGTAACTGCTTGGTCTCTTAGGCAGTGCAGGGATCAAGTGGAAGCGGGTCTCAAAATGCTGAAGGTGTAATGTGAACGGGTCTCTAAATGCTGAAGGTGCAATGTGAACGAGTCTCTAAATGCTGAAGGTGCAATGTGAATGGGTCTCTAAATGCTGAAGGTGCAATATGAACGGGTCTCTAAATGCTGAAGGTGCAATGTGAACGGGTCTCTAAATGCTGAAGGTGCAATGTAAACAGGTCTCTAAATGCTGAAGGTGCAATGTGAATGGGTCTCTAAATGCTGAAGGCGCAATATGAACGGGTCTCTAAATGCTGAAGGTGCAATGTGAACGGGTCTCTAAATGCTGAAGGTGCAATGTGAATTGCATCTGCCACATGTGCATCTGTGGTAAGACATTGATTTACTTTTCACACTTCATTCTAAAGAATAGCTGCTCATAACAGTACATACTGCCAAAAACTGCATTATATCTCATAGAATTTTCTATATTTTGACACATTTTTTTTCTGAAAATTACTGTAGATTTGTAGAAATTCAGGACACTTGTATGTGAAGGATGTGTAAGTCACTGTTCTGAAGCTAAGTGAGTTCTAACTGCATGGTATCCCAGTGCAGATATCCACTGGAAAGGGGTCTCCAAATGCTGAAGTGGCAATCTGAAGGGCATCTGCCAAATTTGCATTTGTGAAAACTGCAGTAACTCTAATAGCGTTTCCATACTTAGATACATTTCTGCAGAAACAATTATTTAAGATATGTAGAAATTCACAAGACCATCCTCTGTGAAGGCTCTCTCTAAGTCACTGCAGTTCTGAATTTCAGTGAGTATGATATCAGAGGCAGTGCATGAATCAACTGAAAACTGGTCTCCAAAGATAGTCACATTATTGTGTTTACTAAAGTCCTCAAACCTATGTTTGCATTCTTCGGTGATCTTGACCAGTAGGGAACAGTATTTTGTGTTAACTGTATCAGCAGGTCTTTTGCTTAATATTGAGAATTACGGCTTTCTTCTTAGACAAATACAACTGTAGCAGTCCAGTCTTTTGAATGAATGTGAGCGGATGTTAATGCATTCTTTTTATTCTTGTTAAGTACATGTTCATATAGTCTATTAACAAGTATGAAACTATAGGGGAAGGGTCATTTGAAGTCTGCTAACAATTTGGTGATGTCTGTAAGAAATGCCAGGTCATTTATCCACAGATCATCTTTTAAAAATGTGTCATCCTTTCCTTTGTCACCCATTAAGGATTTTATTTAATTTGCTTATGCAGTATAACAATTCTTATGCATGCTTTGTAGTGTAACGATGCATATGAAGTAGTTAACTTAATTTTATCTGCAACCTGTGGGCATACAGATCCGTATCAGATCCGAGCCGGCAACTTTTTTTCTAGCATCTGCTCCAAGCTCCGAGCTCCTCCCCTTACCCATAATGCCTTACATCTCCTATCTTCCCCCAGATCTCATTTGCTGCACCAGTAGTGTGCATCATGGCCTCTTTTGCTCTGAGCTCAGGGATAGTAAGTGGTATTTTTTTTCTGATATCTAGGTGTGTTTGATTCTGCGGTGGTGCAGCGGTAGCATTGTTGCCTCACATCAAGAGGTTCGCCCATTCGATTCTCGGCTTGGGTTGGGAGTGCCTTCTGTGTGGAGTTTGCATGTCCTCCCCGCGGTCGAGTGGGCGTTCGAAAGACATGCGTTGAATGGGCATGCCTTCGTTGAAGGTTGGGTGTCGGGCTGGCAACTCGACACTATAAAAACTAACTGCCAATCATTAGCGGACTGGAGTTCTGCTGTGGTGACCCCTAACTGTGAAAAGCCCAAAGGCAAACAACAAACAGGTATGTTTGAGTACAATTTTTCCCTTCCACCCCTTGTGTAGTATCTCGCTCGCCGTCGGTGTTTAAAAAAAAAAAAAAAAAAAGTTTTGTATAGAGTAGTAGATAGACCTGCCCTTCCCCTACCTGTGTGTGTGTGGTTTTGGAGAGGTAGTGTTTGTACCTTTCAGTGCAGGACTATGGCTGACCAGCCGAAGCCTGTCTTTAAAAAATGTACAGAGTGTGGCCATAAGCTCTCCCTGGCCGATGGTCACACTCTGTTTGAAATTTGCTTGGGAGTGGCACATTTGTCCACTCAATGCGCTGTCTGTTCAGGTTTTAACCCTAAGGCCCCTAGGGATCGTAAGGCCAAGCTAGTTGCCAAAGGCCTTCTCCCTGCTGCCATGCTGGAATCTGCCTCGGCCTCTAGTGTACCACCTCCCACCCAGACAGGGACTCAACCTCCCTCTTCGTCTGGTGATGTGTCTTCTAAGGACAAATCTTCAGTCAGTGTGGCTGACAAAGAAAAAGAAAAGGATAAAGGATAGCGCAGAGAGGAAAGGGAGAAAAAGAAGGACAGGCATCGTAAGAGATCTCCAAACAGGGAGCTCTTTCTCAGCACCCCATCTAAGACCATGAGGCCTGTTTCTCCATGGCTCCGATCTCCTCGTTTCTCACCAGAGCCATTGGAACATTCGGACCCGAGGTCTTCTTCCCGACTGTGCAGACCAGCCAGATCCGAGTCGGTGGCCTCTTCGAGGTCGACTTGGAGCCTATCGGACATGGATATGGACATGATAATGCGGAGACTTATTCAGACTTAAATTCAGATGGGAGTTTTGCCAGGCCCCTCTCCCTCTGGAGGGGGGGACTTCCATGCCTCTTTTCCGCCCCATCTGTCTTTTCCTGATCCGTGTTTTGGCTTCAGGGCTCTTGGATCCAAGGTTTTTCGGAGCTGGTAGCTCGGCACCGACGGTTCCTCCAACCTCGACTCCGGCTGTTACCTTGAGTTCCTCGGATTTGACTTGTTTGGATCAGAGTGACTCTCGGAGCTGTGGGCAGGGAGTCAGACCCGGGGGAATGGATTCTTCGGTTCCGACCTTTTTGGATCCGATCCGTTCCCTTGGACCTCAGGCTACCCTGACTTTGGCTCCGGTCCCCCACTTCGGATCTGGGGAGAGCTTCTCCCTTGACCTTCGAAGTAGTGGAGAGGGTTCTCTCCCAAGGATTGAGACCCCAGCCCATCCCCTCGGATACCACCCAGGCCCCCTGAATTTGGCAATGACTCACTTCATCCTGTCTCAGGGACAGCCCGTGCCAGAGGATCCCCAGGTTAATTTCCCTGAGGAAACCCCTGTGGCTCACAGATCCCCATCTGAAAGTCCCACTGAAGAGGGTCACCATAAGCGCAAATGCAAAAGGAGGCACTTGGACTCCCCCGAGTCCCTCACTCCAGACACTGACTTAGATGAAGGAGAAGGTTCCCCCAGTTCACCTCCCTAAGACGTCTCCTTTGGAGAAATTATGAAGATCCTCCGCCAGAGGGGAGGTTGGTGAGCCCCAAAACCTTCTGGGGATGAGTCAAGTGTTCCTGGAGGCCTTTGGCACGGGTCCATCTACTTCCTGGGTGTCCCTGCCAGTGGACCTCTTGGTGGACCTCATCACCACGAGGGCATGGAAGGAGCCTGACACTGTAGAGCCCATCCCCAAATGCCCTGACAAGGTTTTATCTTCCCCATCTGACAGACAACCCTGGTCGAAAGGAGCCCCAGTTGATGCTATGTTGGTTGCAGTGGCCACAAAGAAGGAACTAGCTCAGGAGAGTTCCTCAGTCCACCCTCCAGACAAGGAGTCTAGGTCAGTGGATAGGTTTAGGAAGTGTGTCTACTCCTCAGCGACCTTTTCTATCCATGCTTTGAATTATTTGGCACATGTGATTCGGCTTCAGCGAGACCTTGCTTCGGAATTCGTTGAGTCACCCCCAGAGTCTTTATCTCCGCAGGCCAGACAGTTGTTCTCGGCAGAAATGTCTACTCTGAAATCAGTCTCAAACACATCAATGCGGCTCCTCTCCCATGCCACAGAAGGAGCAGCTAGGGCTGCTGGGACAGGCATAGCCATGAGGCGTCATGCTTGGCTCAAGTTGTGTCAGTTCGCGGACCCTTTCAAGGTGTCATTTATCAACGCTCCCTTCGACAGCTCTTTCCTTTTTGGGAAGACAGTACGTGACACACTTGTCCAGAGTGAAAAGGACGGGAAGACTTTGTCTGCCGTCGGAGTCCACTTCTCTAACCCTCAGCGTTCCTTCTCTAGGAATCAAAGAGGGCAGAAGAAGATGTGGTTCCAAAAATCTCAGTTTTTCCGGGATTCTCAGGACAACTGTTCACCCCAGAGGCAGAGGGGGACAGGATCGACGCCGACCCAGAGGTAGAGGGGGTCCCAGGAATTTTGGGACTAGGGAACCCTTTTCTGTTAGACCTGGTCAGCAGCCCTGAGGGGTTGCCTGACTGTCCTACTCTGGATGCAGTCGGGGGATGATTGTCCTTACACCCAGCGGCATGGGAGTCCATTACGACTGATCACTGGGTTTTACAGATAATATCCAGAGGTTACTCTATCCCATTTGTTGCCCCTCCAAATATTACAAAACACCTCCTGGATGTTCCACCCGCTTACAGGGAGGCTGCAGCTCTAGAGGTTTCAAAGCCTGTTCTCAAACGAGCCAACGAACAGCCCCCCCCCCCAATCACTCCAGATTAGGCGTCTACTCAAGGTTCTTTTTGGTGCCAAAAAAGACAGGGGACCTCAGGCCCATTCTAAACCTGTCAACATTAAACCTGTCGGTAGCCAAACAGAAATTCCAGATGGTCACCCTACAGTCCATTCTACCTTATCTCCGAGATTACGACTGGATGTGCTCGTTAGACCCCCAAAATGCTTACTACCACATCAAAATACACAGAAGCTCCAGGAGGTTTCTGCTCTTCTGGCTAGGAGCCAGTCATTTTCAGTTCAGAGTCCTACCCTTTGGTCCCACCACAGCCTCCAGGGTGTTCACCAAGGTAATGGCAGTTGTAGCAGCTCACCTGAGGATTCAGGGTATTCAGGTGTTTCCATACCTGGACGACTGGCTCTTCGCTGCACCCAGCAAGCATCAATTGTGTCTGGCCCGAGATTATTTCATTTGGTTGGCAGATCTACTGGGAATTACAGTCAATGTTCACAAATCCCATTTGCAACCAGTCCAAGTTCTAGACTTCATTGGGGCATGGCTAGACACTTTGCAGATGAAGGTATCCTTAATTCCAGACAGGATCCTACACCTCAGGTGCCACATAGCTCAGATAGCAAACTCCAATTCTTCAAAGGCGAGCGAGGTTCTCCTGGCTCTAGGCTCCATGGCTGCCACCATATCGATTCTCCCTTGTGCGCGCCTTCACATGCGGGATCTTCAATGGACTCTGGCTGTTCAGTGTTCTTGGCTAGACCTGCCCATGGAATTTCCGATCAAGATCAGTCACATCTGCAGGACATCTCTTCTTTGGTGGTTAAGTTCACCAGAGATATCAAAAGGACACCCCTTCGCATCATCTCCAGTCCAAGCCACAGTGACCATGGACGCCTCCCAACTCGGGTGGGGGGGACAGTGTTCGGGAAGGACAGTTCCAGCGGTGTTGGACTTCTTGTCTGGTATCTTTCAGCAAGGAGCTAGTTCCTCCACAGTGAAAGTACAATTGGCAGCCATATCCAGTTTTCACGTTGGTGAAGATAACATGGCCTTAGCCTCCTCTAGGCTGTGTCAGGCTTTTCTTAAAGGTACTTTTCTGTTACGGATGTCTGTCAAGGATTCAGTGCCTCCTTGGGACCTTACTTTTGTTTTGCAGGCATTGGTGGCTCCTCCATTTGAACCTGCAGCTTTGGTGGATTTGAAATGTTTGTCCTGGAAGACCGCTTTCCTAGTCGCCATTACATATGTAGGAGGGTTTCTGATCTTTAAGCACTGTCTGCCGTGCCTCTGTATTTGATCTTTTATAAGGATAGGGTCTCACTCCGTACTAACCCTTCCTTCTTACCTAAAGTGGCATCTGAAGAAAACATAAACCAGTCCATTAATCTGCCCGTTTTCTTTCCTAATATCCAAAATAAAGGTGAATACAAACTCCTTTTGTTAGATGTTCATAGGCAGCTTCATTTTTATCTTCATAGAATGAAATCTTTCCACAAAACTGATCAGTTGTTTGTTTCCTTTTCCAAAGCATTTATGGGAAAAGCTATTTCTAAAGTTTCTTTGGCCAGATAGATCACTCTTTGTATTTCGCATGCCTACAAAGCAAAAGGTTTATCTCCTCCTGGTATTGTTAAGGCTCACTCTACCAGGTCCATGGCGACTTCTGCTGCTTTTTGGTCTAGGGTGCCTTTGGATGATATTTGTGCAGCAGCAACCTGGGCCAATTCGCATACCTTCATTTGCCATTACAAATTAGATCTGATTTCGATGGGTAGAGCATCCTTTGGCTCTGTGGTGCTCAGGAATATCCTACTATAAGGGCCTCCCAGGACCAGAGTAGCTGGGGACTCTGTCCCACAGGTTGCAGATAAAATGAAGTTAACTACTTCAGATAAAGAAGTTATGTACTCACCATAACGTTCCATCTGAGTAGTTATACTTCCTTTTTCTGCAACATTCCCTCCCTCTGTCCCCCGGACCTTGTCCTGTATTTTCAGGATTGGTTTATTGGGTTGAGTTGCTTATGTTTTTAGTTGCAGCAAACTCGATCTGAGGGAAGATAGGAGATGTAGGGCATTATGGGTAAGGGGAGGAGCTCGGAGCTTGGAGCAGATGCTAGAAAAAAAGTTGCCGGCTCGGATCCAATACGAATCCGTATACCCACAGGCTGCAGAAAAATGAAGCATAACTACTCAGATGGAACGTTATGGTGAGTACATAACTTCTTTTTTATTTTCTACTTCTTGGCACAGCTATAGTTTGTCCCGGTCCCCTTCAATAAACACACATCACACCAAATGACATTTAATGTCCTTTATTAAAATTCCATCAACATAACTTTATTGACCAACTAATATTTTAATTTATTAATCGCAGCATAACCTCCGTGTAATTGTTAACTAGAGGAGTGTGACCCCGCTCAGCTTTCTTACCCCTGCTTGCTTATTTTACTTACCAAGCTGCATCCACCACTCATTTTCATTTTCCACTCACTGAATTAACCGTCCAACCAAATAAACACTGTCATTATCTCCGCTCACTTACTTTTAATTATCAAGTATCCAGCTGCTCACTTGCATTTCCCAACTCATTGAAATGAACGTCCAACACCAGAGGGGGAACAGAAGATGGACGAGCCTGCCCCTCTTCTCTGCCCGCCAGCCTTACTAGGCTGTTCCCCCTCCCTCATACTAAAACTTCCAGAGCAAAACCACCAAAACAAATCTAACTGTACATTAAAAGGTCAAAGTCCAACATCATTTGGTGTACTCCATCCTCTCAGAGCCAAACTGAATCCCTGTCAACAACCTCCCAAAGCCCTGTCATAAAATACCCAAAGCAGCCCGTTGCCTAACAACTGAAATTAAACCGATAATACCTCTCCAACAAGGAATACCTATACCCTTGTATGACCTCTGTTAATCAAACATATCCTCACTTATCCTACTACCAACAGTAGCTTTGTAATTATTCCCAGGTCATTACCTGCCAAATGCATCATATAATACCAAAATAACTAACACCATCCGAAACAAAGCAAGCCCACCTGCCTGACATCCTACCCAACTCCCACATCCTTTTACCACCTAAGGGATGTAACAATAACCAAAATTAGATTTACTTTTCTAAGAGATCAATATAATAATAATGCAACCACTATACCCACTATTATAGAGCAAAGCATCTAATGACCAGCATAGCATTTGCTGACCAACAAATCATCCTCTTCAGTGACTTTCATACATCCATAAAACCAGTACCCCCAACTTGTAACTCAGTGCCTACCTTTTCCAACGACAAAACGATCAAAAATACCCCAAGCCTTCAACTAATAAACCATCAACCAGGATTTAATAAAGACACTTAACCCTGTCACCTGTGCAACTATACTAATCGTAGCTAAATCCACCCGTAATCTGCCCTTGTCCCAATATTTCACCTGTGAAGTTTTTTTTTTTCAATATTTATCGCATTACTTTCACATCTGGTAAAACCAAAACCCATGGCCTGCATCGACAAACAACCCCAGAAGAAAGATGACTTGCTTAGACCTTCCATTACAGATGAGAAGCATGCATTTAATAGCAGCACTTGCTACCCTGAAAAGCCACTATCTTCACTCAGCCACTCATACTCACCAGAGGCAAACACTCACAGATCCCTTTCATAGATCATTTTAGGATAATTTACATGGATGATATCCTGATATTCTGCTTACCAATTCAATACCTTACACATTCACAACTACAGGCACTGCAACACCCCCATGACTCCCAATCAAAGATGGGAGTTAAACCCTCTACCTTGTATCTATGAGGCAAACACACTATCAGTACACACTCTTTAACCTCTACATTAAGCTAGGTTTCATTTTTGGGATCTCAAAATCCAGAACCCTCCAAAGTTTAATGAACAGACTTAAATTACAAGTTAAAATCTGTCCATTCTGCTACATCTGATCAAAATTAATGTTCACATACTGCAATGGCAGCAGAAGTGCATGCAAGCCATACGTCTCAACCTCCAAAACATGTGGACAAAGTCAAAAACAATGAAATCACACCTGTAATGGTGCAAACCGCACTTCATTTCCAATAGAACCTTCATAGTTCTCATGCCTGAACCTGAAGTTACAAGCAAACTATCCCAGAAAATTAACCCATGCGGTTAACCATGTTATTTCCAATGAATGTAGCTAATGTAAAACATTGTAACAAATTACAATACAGAGAAAATTCTCCCACTCACAATTATTATGACCAACTTAATGTAACATTCACCAGTCAACATGAGACGTGGTATTTTTGGTTTATGAGCCTTTACAATATTAAATGTCATGTAAAATGGCAACACTGCAAAACCTGTAATATTGTCCAAGCCTGAGCCTCCAGATGCAGTTTCCATTATAGCCATGTGAATTCAATTCCAGGGTTGTCTTACGGATGCCGATCTGCTACCCGCTACCTTGTTCCTTGGAGACTGACTTCTTTCACTCTGGGATGCCTTGGGTTCTACTGCCGCTAAGCCGTCCCTCTCTGCTACCCCATCTAGAAAATAAAAATTGAAACCTGTAGCACCAAACTAAAGCAGGAACAAAGTCCCAGAAATACAGGCACAGTTTAAACATTCCTGTCAGTAACTGGGTTTAAATGTCATTCTTAGTAAGGAAGCTCATGGCAGTATCCCTTTATGAAGGATATGAAGTACGACACTCCGTTGTATATTATTTAGTGACCGCAGTCCTTAGATCCCCCCCCTGCTTTGGCAGAAACCACTACTTTTATGAAAACACACCAAAACATGAGACAAAATCTGGACAATTGAGCAGTATGCCTACTTTGCATCTGCTAGTTAACTTCACGACCGTTATCCTCACCCCCCACCCCCTGCCAGCCCCGTAATGTAAGAACACATGCAAAAGATTATGGACTTGTGTCAAAATTACTGATATACCTTGAGCCATGAGATAATGTAACCAGTTGCTCTAATGCAAACCAGCAGATTCCCAACCCAGAACAGAGACGGATTCTAAATATTGCTCCTGTAAACTTACTCCCACCCATGAAAGCTACCAGATTAATGGGATCGGAGTTAGCCTGCATCTCCTGACCAATATTAAGTCCTAACTGACTGTATAACATTATCTGATGTCTTCCATCCATACCAATTTACCAGCAACCCGGGTTTCTGAGTAACAGACCAGAACAGGAGCCAAGAAGTACCCACCATGAACATCTGCACCACAACAAGCTGGGGGCACAAATCCCCACAACAGGAAAAAAACCCTAAACACCTGGTCTCAGATACCACCCGCCTTCTGAAAGACACCAAGTCCAAAACTGAAATAACCACCATCACCCAGTGAACTCAGTCCTCACCAATCCACCACAAACCCAAAAAACCCACAAACTTCATGTGGAACAAACCAGAAATACCGGCCAGATTCTGGCCAATCTGCAAAAATCTACACAGCTGCAAGGTATCACCCTCGAGAACAGCAACATATGTACAGATTTTCATAGTTAATTCACAGCACTTCTGTAGCAACCCCAGAAATGCATAAGTACAGTTAGAACACCTGAACGGCATTACAAATGCATAGATGATGGCAGAGAAGAATTTGTCAATCCCCACTTTACACCAGTTATGCAGAGTAGCTATAAGAGCAATTCTAGCACTTACCCCAAAAATGCATGCTAAGTCAGAATGATATACCTAATAAGTTAATTACTGAAAATACCTGACACAAATGGCAAAAATGCATAAGAGAAGCAGAATTTGAAATATGTAAATGCCTGTCAAAGTATGCAGAATATGTGTACTTAACTTAAAATGACACATTACTGTTCCCCACAAAACATTATTTGTATTGGTTTCTGTTTCATAAAATAAGTCAGTGCTATGAGTGAGATACATAGAGTTTCTGAGGCTGAAATAATATAAAATAAACATTTTTTGTGTATGAAACAAATGGCTAAAACAAAGCATCCACATGGCATATTAAAACTACAGCTGCTACCCAGCAATGAAAGAACATTTCTCTGTAACCACACAAAGTATTACATGAAATTCCTTAGAATACTATATTATGAACTTGACTTACAAAATGCACTTAGCGGACAGTTCCATTTGTAGTAAGATGTATACAACTTTATCTTCTTATAGTGCTGAGTCTGAAAGGCTACATGTCTTTTTGCATTTTTGAAGTTTGAGTTATAACACACACTTAGGACTGCAATTTTAACCACTATGTTTCCAGTACAGTACACCTCTGCTGAGTCTGAAAGGATACGTGTCTCTGCATTTTTGAAATTTCAGTTATAACACACACTTAGGACTGCAATTCTAACCACTAAGCTTCCAGTGCAGTCCACCTCTGAATTTGACTTCACAGCTTTAGCTACCATTGAAAACGGCTTTGCAACCACGGCATGGTAAAACTGAACAAATGTATATTTCTAGAAAATATTTTTTTTTTCATTTCTAAGATACTGAAATGATAGTTACTAACATTCAGTACATATGGTATATGTCATATGTACTCTGAACATTAATTTCTCTATCCTTTTGTGTAGAGGTCAACAGCCCTTTCAAATGCTGGCTTGCTAGCTGTCTATAAGAGGTAATGTATCAGCTCCCTGAAGACAATTCACAGTAAAAAATGGAATTTGTAGTTAAGTGTTTTGTATTTATTATGACACACATATTGTCTGAGTGACCCATGCCCCTTCTGAGAAAATAAAGTACTTTTGACTGAAGGGATTGCATAAAATGATGGATCCTGTATGTCTTTGACAGATACTGAACACTTCCAACAAACATCAATAATCAGTCAAAAGCGACCCTATAATAAACATTTGTCCCAGCACCTTTGTCCAGAGGTCAGATAGCCCAAAAGAGTGCCAGACTATGACAAAAGTCCTCAGAAATGCTGGATTTACTAACTATATACAAGACCCTTAAATCAATTTATGATAAAATAAATAAATAAATTCTGGGACTTTTATTACGATTATATATATATATATATATATATATATATATATATATATATACATACATACACACATATATAAATAAATAATATTTCTCACTTTGCAAGCTGCCTGATGATAAGTGATCACACACTCTGTTTTAAAATTGGTATTAATATCTACTAATCTCTCCTCTGGTTCAGTTAACTGCCCATCATGTATGTATTCGTCTTCTAAAGTGGGCCTATAAAGCCCATTCCTTCTTTTTCTTTTAACCGCTTCTATTAATTCATCCAACAAGTTACTTGAGTATGCTCATTTAGTGAACATCCCCCTTAAGTTTTCGCATTCATTTTCAAAATTGAGGCTACTAGTCACCATTCTGGCTGCCCTTACCAGTTGACACTTCACGACAGCTTGTTTTTGGTGGTAAGGGTGAGCACTTGAAAAATGCAGAAAGGTGTTACAGTACATTTGTTTACAATGAATTCTAGCTGTATAGCCCATTTGTTCATTTTTATTTAACTTAACGTCCAAATATGGGATCTCGTAGTCGTGGTAGGAAAAAGTAAACTGTAGGAAATTGGTCATATTGTTGAAATACTCAACCAATGTTGTCGCCACCTGGCTATCACCTTTTATGATCATAAATATATCATTCAGGTATCTCGTGAAAAAATATATGGAATCAGTTATACCTACCTTATTAAATATAAATTCTTGCTCCCAATATGCCATTACCATATTGGCAAAATTGGCTCTGCAAAGAGACCCCATTACCACTCCTATCTTTTGTAAGTGTATTTCTGTTTGAAAAAAATGAAATTATTACTGAGAATAATATCAAGTAACTCCTCCACTAGATGTATTTCAGTTGTTGGAGCACCCTTTTTATACATCATGATGGATACCCACTCTATGCCTAAGGCATGGGGTATAGATGTATAGAGATCTTTGACATAAACTGTCAGGAAATTATAGCCATTGTTAAACTCTAATGAATTTATTTTCTCTAAAAAGAACCATGAATCCTTACATAATTTGAGTTTCGGTAATTACATATTTTTTCAAGATACAAATCGTACCAGGAACAGTCAACAAGTGAAAAAACACAAACAATATCTGTTCACTGCTTATAACATGGAAATATGCACCGGCACCAGTAATAAATGATAGTCCATTTATTGAAAGATTAAACGTTAAAATGACAAAAATTCCATAAAAAGTTAAGCGCTTTCATCTACTCCTTCTTAGACTTCATCAGAACTATCAAACATGTTCCAAACAGCTTTTTAAAAAGCATTTTGAAAATGCATAAGCCTATCAGAGACTGCAATTCATTAATAGTCAATTAACTTTTTAAAGTGCTCAGTGCATAAAATACCTTGGCAAATACAATTCAATGACCTAACTATAGTCCTTTTTATTCATAGTTACTTATTTGTATGCCCGTACCCCCTAATAAATATGTATACTAATAAATGTATTCTAAAAAATGTATATTCCAAAAAATGGATGAGAAATATGTGTCTAAAATCTCTAATAATCAAAACATTAAAATGCTGGCAGTGGATGCATAAAAAAATATATATCACAAAAATTCAACTCTTTAACTATTGTTTTCTAAAATAGGTTTGATAGAAATACTATCATTAATTCCTGGGTGTACGGAAGCATTTAATCTAATCTGTCATCTAGCTTCTCGATCACCCAGTTTATTTTTTATGTTTCCCCCTCTTATATTGGGTTGAATGCATTCTAAAATGCCAAAATAAAAAGTAGCACAACCACTACTAGCTTCTATATGTCTCGATAAAGCATTTTTACATCTTTTTTCCTCATACAATAGCAGTGGTCGTATATTCTATTTCTAAGGCATCATATACTATATGAGATGTCTTGCAATTACCTTTCTGAAAAAATACTTCTGTCCTATTAATATTCCCCAATATTAAAGAGGGTGCCTTAATAATGAAATTGCACTGATTACATACACCACACTTAGTGGTTCCTTTCGGATTACCTTCTTTTTCCTTAATTTTCCTTTGTAATTCACATTTTATATTTCTGCCATTCTTGGAGACAAACATAGGTTTTTCTCCTACAAGTTTGTAAACATTATTATCAGTTTTCAAGATATTCCAATTATTTTCTATGATTCTTTTTATATCTTGTACGTGGGGTGCATATTCCAATATGCATGCCCTCGAATAATTTATAGTATTCATACACATTTTATTTGTAATATCACCCAACTCTTTAATCATACCAGTACCTAAAATAGGTTTGTATTTTACACCCCATTCTTTTATAACATATTTTTTAATATCCTTAATCATATATGGGGGGTACCCACGATCTTTAAACATATTGCCTATCACCTCTAATTCTGTAATCAAATCTGTATAATCGGAGGTCATCCTGGCAGCCCTAATAAATTGCCCTTTTTGTAATACTGCGTTTTTGACTGTTAGGGTGACAACTTAAAAACTGTAGGTAGGAGTTACTAAACGTGTTCTTTCTATAGATTCTGGACTTAAATTTACCATTCTCCACATTTATGTGTGTGTCTAAATATGATATGGATCTCTGGTCCATGTTGAATGTAAACTTTAAATATTCACATGAATTGTTCAAATATTCTTTAAATTCATGTAGCTTACTCTCACTTCCCCTCCAAATCATAAATATGTAGGGGTATGGGTATACAAATAATTAACTATGAATAAAAAGGACTATAGTTAGGTCATTGAATTGTATTTGCCAAGGTATTTTATGCACTGAGCACTTTAAAAAGTTAATTGACTATTAATGAATTGCAGTCTCTGATAGGCTTATGCATTTTCAAAATGCTTTTTAAAAAGCTGTTTGGAACATGTTTGATAGTTCTGATGAAGTCTAAGAAGGAGTAGATGAAAGCGCTTAACTTTTTATGGAATTTTTGTCATTTTAACGTTTTATCTTTCAATAAATGGACTATCATTTATTACTGGTGCTGGTGCATATTTCCATGTTATAAGCAGTGAACAGATATCGTTTGTGTTTTTTCATGTTTTTTCAAGATATTATGTACTACTTTGGAGGAAGTGTACATTATGAAATTTCTTCCGTCCACTATGAAGGTAAGAGGTTAAATGATGTCATCCCCATTAAGCGAATACTAAGGTCACATGAGCTTAGACATTGATTAAAAAGTGCACTCTGGTGTAGAATTTTTTTGTATTTGATCTGATGAAGTACCTGTGTGTATGAAAGCGCTTATCCTGTTTTTGCAAGTTTTTAATATTTTTATTAAAATTGTTTTGCTCACATCTCTCTACCTAGCCAGCTTTTTCTTTCATTCAGTATTTCAACAATATGACCAATTTTGTACAGTTTACCTTTTCCTCCAACGACTATGAGATCCCATATCTAGACATTAAGTTGAATAACAATGAACAAAAGGGCTATGCAGCTAGAATTCATTGTAAAAAAAGTACTCAACACTTTTCTGCATTTTTTAAGTGCTCAGCCTTACCACCAAAAACGAGCTGTCATGAAGGGTCAGCTGGTAAGGGCAGCCAGAATGGAGACTAGTAACTTTGATTTTGAAAATGAATGTGAAAACTTAAGGGGGGTGTTCACTACATGAGTGTACCCAAGTAACTTGTTGGATGAATTAATAAAAGAGGTTAAAAAAAAGAAGGAATGGGCTTTATAGGCCCATTTGAGAAGACAAATACATGCATGAGGGGCAATTAACTGAACCAGAGGAGAGATTAGTAGATATTAATACTAATACGAATTTTAAAACAGGGTGTGTGATCACTTATCATCAGGTAGCTTACAAAGTAAGAAACATTATATACAAGAATTGGAATTTCATTTCAGGTGAAAGAGACTTGGTTGGTAAAGTAGGAACAAGTCCAAAAATTATTTACAGGAGGGGCATGAACTTGAAAAATATTTTAGAGAAAGAAAAAAATGTAATTGTATAGGAATCCGGGTACTTTTAAATGTGGCCATTGCCCCTGGTAAATATATAGAAGAAGAGCATTATGTAGAAGTCAGGGGCATGAAATTGAAGAACAATAATAGATGTAATTGTCAATCTAAAATGGTCGTGTACCTGGCTAGATGTCAAGAATGCCCTTCATTCTATACAGGAAAAACAGAACTTAAAAAATTACGTGAAAGGATTTATGAACACCTATATAGTATTTCCAGGAATAAGGGTGAAAATGCCCTAGCTAAACATGTTAGTTTGAACTCAGGGCACACTTTTAAATTTTGGATAATACAGCAGATGCTGCCTAACCCGAGAGGTGGTCCACTGACAGTAATGTTGGAATTGTTGTGGCAAATACGCCTGGATGCATGTACACTACCAGGTCTAAATGACATGTGTTCTATTCACAGCATCTTAAAATTGAAAGATTTAAAAAGATAATATTTATGAGTAGTTGAATAGGAGTCTAGATTTTCATATTATGTTCTTACTGGCGTATAATATTCATTTTTTTTTTTAAAAAAAAAAAGAAGTTTTATTATATGCTGTTGTAAGAAAAGTCTGAGTAATGTAAGTGTTCTTATGTAGAGGGTACTTTAAATCCTTGATTGGTCTTTTGATCACAACTAGTAAGGGAGGGTATTTTTAACACCATTTTCTTTAGTAACAGTGTATCTGAAGAAGTTCCAGTATAGAATGGGATGAAAAGCACTTTACAGAAATAAATTTATTTTGGTTTAAAGTTATACCTGGAGTCCCCTCTACCTGACTGCCTGAAACTTACTTGGATTTTGTTTATCAGTCTGCTTTTTGTAGTTGCTTATCCACTTGGTTTGTTTGTTTTATACTAAGTTCATGGCAGCTAAGGGACTGGATAGTTCATCACCCTTCTTCACGGAACCAGGGAAGGAGAGGGAGACACTGAACAATTTGATAGCGATGATATCTACCCTCACGAAGCAGGTAGAGGCTTTATATAATAGGCTTGGATCAACCTCAGCTTGGAATGAACTGTATACAGAAAGTGAATGCCTCACAGCAAATGTTGCAACAACTACCTGTTTTTTTTGGTGCAGTTTCACAACCTCCCATTCAAAATTCTGCTGGAGAAGGTACCAGCAGGACTTATTCGAGACATTTGAAAGATGAGCAAAGGGAAGATCATAATTTGGATCATAATGAAGGGTGTAATCTACTTCTGAGCCTTATTGGGGAGCCAAATCTGTAAAGCACCTTTGAATTTTAAAGAACAAGTATCTAATACACCACCAGCCGGAGGTAACTCCATGAGAGATAATCTAACAGCCCTGGACAATAAACTGTTGAAATGCAAATATTATGTCTTGAAATAGAATATTTCAGTGAATGTATTCACTTAAAAATAGTCCCTAAGGGACTTAGAATTTGTCAGTATCTGACAGGACTGACACCAAACTCAGACTTTCATAAAGAACTTCTAAATCTTTTTAACCAGCAAGAACTTGATTTATTAGCATTCATGACCAAACACTACCGTAAAATGGCTAAAGATATAGCCCATGATGTACAAATACTTGACAAGTCAATAAGAAACCATGTTGACTTTTGGAGGTATAATTTTGAATATCTCCATATTTTTCAGAGCATAGATCAACACCTAAATAAATTGAAGGTGACAAAGATAAAAAAGTTGAACCGGAACCACCTTCAATACGAGAATGGCACCGCCTACCCTTGCCCATCATCAGCGCAAGTGTTGAATGTACAAAACCACACACACCCTATGAATAAGCAAGATGCAGATGGAGGAAATCACAGCAATCACCTCTAACAACCTGAGTGATATAATCATGAACGAGGAAGTACGAGGTGGAAATAATACAGGATGGGGCAATAACGAAATTCAGAGAAGCGGGCGGATTCGTAACCAACATTGGGGGCAAGCTAATAACAATTCGAATTGGAATCAACATGATGATGTTGATTATTATCAGAACGTGCAAAGTAATCACGAGCAGAGGTTGAACAATTCAAATGGGGCAAAGCAGGATTTTACCAGAGGCAAACAGCAGAGGAAGAATAACCACAGGAAAGCTCACAACAAGAGGTGGAGGTAAATTCCTCATAGTACCTTTTAGACGGACAGAAATGTATTCTAGTTAAGAATGTGGAAGGGGACTTCACAATTTATAACTATTTTTTCTTTGAAGTCCCCACAGAACTGGTTGAACTCCTTGCTAAAGGACTGACTTTTGTCCCTGACCAGAGCATGGATTTGGCTAAAATAGTATTGGACTTAAAATTGTTCATGAGAAAACTTAATCTAAATTTAATCATGGGTAATAGTAATGCCTTAGATGTAAGACCTTATGCTATATCCAGTTTCTATAACCCCCCCTTTACATCCTATGTTAGAGATTTTTGAGAAAGTATGCAAACTAGATTTTAGAAGTATAACTAGCAAAGACGGGCACCATGAAAAGAATATGAGTAAAGAAGAATGGGAAATACTAAATGTATTGAAAACAGCCCAAGTAAGAGTAATGAAGCCTGATAAAGGCGGCGGTTTAGTCTTCATGGACATTAACGACTATGAAAATAGAGTAGAGAAAATGCTACAAACAGAAACTTATGAGGAAGTGTCACTAAACCAATTTAACACAGCAAATCAGCGTATCAGAATATACATTAATTACCTATTTATTGAAGCTAAGATAGATTTAGACCTTTATAATTACGTGAACATTCTAGCAGCTGTAACACCGGTGATTTTTGGGGTTCCAAAAATCCATAAAGATTTGAATGACCCCCCCCCCCCCGCTTAGACCAATAGTGGACCGAAGAAATTCCATAATGTACGATTGCTCCAAAGTAGTAGATAATATCTTGAACAAATATGTAATTACCGAAACTCAAATATGTAGATTAATGGTCCTTTTTAGAGAAAATAAATTCATTAGAGTTTAACAATGACGATAATTTCCTGACAGTTGATGTCAAAGATCTCTATACATCTATGCCCCATGCCTTAGGCATAGAGTGGGTATCCATCATGATGTATAAAATAGGTGCTCCAACAACTGAAATACATCTAGTGGAAGAGTTACTTGATATTATTCTCAGTAATAATTTCATTTTTTTCAAACGGAAATACACTTACAAAAGATAAGAGTGGCAGTGGGGTCTCCTTGTGGAGCCAATTTTGTCAATATTGTAATGGCATATTGGGAGCAAGAATTTATATTTAATAAGGTAGGTATAGCCGATTCCATATATTTTTTTACGAGATATCTGGATGATATATTTATGATCATAAAGGGTGATAGCCAGGTGGCGACAACATTGGTCGAGTATTTCAACAATATGACCAGTTTCCTACAGTTTACTTTTTCCTACCACGACTACAAGATCCCATATTTAGATGTTGAATAAAAATGAACAGAAGGGCTATACAGCTAGAATTCATAATAAAAAAAGTACTCTAACACATTTCTGCATTTTTCAAATGCACTCCCTTACCACAAAAAGCGATCTGTCCTGAAGGGTCAACTGGTAAAGGCAGCCAGAATGGTGACTAGTAACCTCAATTTTGAAAATTAATGTGAAAACTTAAGAGGGGTGTTCACTAAACGAGCATACCCAAGTAACTTGTTGGATGAATTAATAGAAGAAACTAAAAGAAAAAGGAATGGGCTTTATAGGCCCATTTTAGAAGACGAATACATACATGAGGGGCAGTTAACTGAACCAGAGGAGAGATTAGTAGATATTAATACTAATATCAATTTTAAAATGGGGTGTGTGATCACTTATCATCGGGCAGCTTACAAAGTAAGTCAGCAAGCAAAGGAGAATAGTAGTGCTTTAATCGAATTCATCCTCAAGCCTTGGTGAGTACCTTCGCGAGGTGGACCCTGTTTTTCACAAAATCTCACCAAGGCGACTCTGATATATAGACTGTATTTATATAACATATATCATGAACAAAAGTAAATCAAAAATAAAAAAAGATAGCTGGGTGCACAAGACCCAGGATAAAAAAAGTGTCCAATCGTGGTAGGCGCACTGGTGCCAGGACTGGAAAAAATGACAGGGTAGAATCCTCAAAATACAGAAACATTCCTGCAATGGGGCCAGGCTCATGGTGAGGATGGCCCCCCTGTTGTAGAAAGAAGTAGCAGTCCACAAAAGCGACAAAAATTGATTGGACAAAGAAGAGCCATAAAGATGACAGAGTGGACTATTGCGGATAAGAAAGAAATTATGTATTGTTACTATTACGCAAAAAGCCCAGAATTTCCAGACACAAGATATACAAAACGATTAAGAGGGAAAATAGAGGAAAGAAAAATACTTCCACAGGAAAAACTGTTACAAGCTTCAAATAAAAATTTGCTTTCATTAATACAACAGATTTTCGAAAAACAGTATATAGATCAAGAAACTTTGATCTCTTTGGAAAAAGAAGCCTCTGGGGAAGTGAGAAAATATAAACAACAAAATCTAGAGATATTTGAAAAATGTAAAAAAGAAATATGGACATGGGAAAGAAAGAGAGATTTGATATGGTGCAATATTTATGCAAAGGAGAAAGCCAAGTTAACTAATATGGAGAAGGCAGTCTCAAAGATATTTGAAGAAAAATACAGACAAAGGCATTTTGATGTGGAAAATTTCACAACAAAAAGACTAAAAGCACAAAGATTCAATGTAGAAAAGATGATTAGTAAAGCAGAAGTTAAAGAAATAGAAGTTGAAGTCATGGAGTTCCTGTGAAGTGAAGGATTTAATGTAGAAGGTCTAAAACAGATTACATTACAGCAGAATGGAGTGAGTCCTCAGAATAAGGAAAAGCAAGATCAGGAGACATGTGAAGAAGACATATGGACAGGGGAAAGGAAAAGAGATTTAATATGGTGTAAAATGAAAGGAGAAAGCAAAACTAACTAATACAAAAAGAGCACCATCAAAGATATTTGAAGAAAAATATAGGCAAAGGAATTCAGATATGGAAAACTTTACAGTACAAAAAATAAGGAGACTAAGAGGAAAAGTAGAAAAAGAGATGAGTAATGGAGAAGTCAAAGAAACAGAAATTGAGGTAATGGAACAACTGCAAAGAGAAGGATTCAGTGTAGAAAATCAAATGCGAAGAGCACTTTTGGCTAACTTCAAAGAGTGAAACAATACTAATTTCATGAACTTTAATCGTACTTTGACTTAGGAATGGGGTCCATTCCTGTCATGGTATTAGAAACCCAAAAGACTTGGAGAAATTAAAAACGTAAGAAATATTATATAAAAGAATTGGAATTTCATTTCAGGTGAAAGGGACTTGGTTGGTAAAATAGGAACAAGTCCAAAAATTATTTACAGGAGGGGCATGAACTTGAAAAATATTTTGGAGAAAGAAAAAATTAATTTGTATAGGAATCTGGGTACTTTTAAATGTGGCCATTGCCCTTATTGTAAATATGTAATATAGAAGAAGGGCATTATGTAGAAGTCAGGGGTATGAAACTGAAGAACAATAATAGATGTAATTGTCAATCTAAAATGGTCATGTACCTGGTTAGATGTCAAGAAAGGAAAAACAGAACGGAAATTACGTGAAAGGATTTATGAACACCTATGTAGTATTTCCAGGAATAAGGGTGAAAATGCCCTAGATAAGCATGTTAGTCTGAACCCAGGGCACACTTTTAAATTTTGGATAATACAGCAGATACTGCCTAACCCGAGAGGGGATCCAATGACAGTAATGTTGGAATTATCTGAACTGTTGTGGCAAATACGCCTGGATGCATATACGCTACCAGGTCTAAATGACGTGTTCTATTCACAGCATCTTAAAATTAAAAAAAAAAGAAGTTTTATTATATGCTTTTGTATGAGAAAAGTCTGAGTAATATAAGTGTTCTTATGTAGAGGGTACTTTAAATCTTTGATTGGTCTTTAGATCACATGACTAGTAAGGGAGGGTATTTTAAACACCGTTTTCTTTAGTAACAGTGTATCTGAAGAAGTTCATGTATAGAACTGGACGAAAAGCGCTTTATACAAATACATTTATTTTGGTTTAAAGTTATACCTGGAGTCTGGTCTACCTGCCTGCCTGGAACTTACGTGGGTTTTGTTTATAAATATAATGGTCCTATTGCTCTTTGATACATATCACCCCCCATATAACCATTTCAGTAATTAGTCAAAAGCAGTCCCACACCAGCCATTTGCTTTCACACATCAGCTGCCCCCAGATCTTTTGAGGAGAGGTCAAATAGCACAAAGATGGAAACCAAGCCATAGTGTCACTATATGACAACTAAAGCCCCTTGAAAAGCTGTATTTAACCAGCTCTGTATATGGGGGCATATTTCAGTTCCACAAAGAGTTCACAATAAAAATCGGGGACTTTTTAAAGAGGTAGTTCAATACAAAATGCACACTGTCCAAGTGGAATGTCTTATTTCGGAAAGGGTATACTACCTTTAACTGAGAAGAAATCACATGTTGACATTGCTACTTCACAACAAACTATTACCAGTAATCGATCAGAAGTGATTCCAAAGCTGCCGTTTGCTTTCATACATCACCTAGCACCAGCCTTTTGTACAGAGGTCAGGTATTTCCCAGGTTACAATCAGTCATACTGCCAAATGTTGACAACAAAAGCACTCCGACATGATTACATAAGAGGTTGTATTTTACTTCCACAAAGGTATTTCACAGTAAGAAAATTCAGAGAATTCTAATTACATATCTTGGCAGAAAATGTATACTTTCCCTGTGTAATGTGCTCCTTAAGAAAGGTTACGCTACCTCTGTGAAGGAAATCACAAATATAATGGCGATATAGCTCTTTAGCAAATATCTCTCTCCAATAAACCATATCAATAATCAGACTATGATTATTCTTTAACTGACATTTAATTTCATAAATCACCTACTTTGATTCTTTTCTGCAGAAGTCATATAGCAACCAATGTATTTTTGGAAAGCATTTATGTGCCATGTGTTTTGTTATATGTTTACAGTAATGTTTACTGTATTATACTTGCTTACCACTGAGTGCACCAGTAATGAGGCATAACACTCATTTAATGCCCAGTACAGAATATGGATACCATCAAAATGCATTCTGTGTTACATGACAATAGGGTTACCACCTCTTCTTTATGCAGGACAGTCCTAATTTGGACAGTTGAGCCCACAAAAAAAATTGAAAAACAGTAAATGTCCTGAGATTTTATGACAATAATACTTCCAGAAATTTCTATTATAGTTGAATCAAACATTAATTTTGTATCCAAAATACCTTAATATGATCTAAAACAGAAAAAAATAAAGATCTGTACAGGTGCGCTTTTAGTTTGGCAACAAAATATAATGCAGTCCTGAAAATGACACTTTTTCATAGGAAAAGCCCTACTTTGGGCATGTAGAAAGGTAGCAGCTCTACAGGAGGAAAAAAAAAAACAAAAAAGCCCCTAGCTAGTACCTTTTTGAGACATAGGAGTTTCCTGCCATGGCAGATGAAAACATGGCAACAGACTGCATTGTCCCAGCTAAAAACTCAAGCAGTCATACAACTAAACATGGTATCTGCACTGCATTTGTAGCTACCTATTGGTTTTGGGATGCTAGTCTCAAGCTGATTGGGATCCTCCTCAGGCATAATAAAACCCAGCAGGATTTGGCTGTCAGCAACCTGGAGAATTTCTGCAAGGGTAAACTTGACTCCCCTTCCAGATTTTTAGATTTTGAAAATAGAATCATTGACTTTGAAAACAAAGTTAAGGATAAGAAAATGGAAAAAAAGCAACAGGGACTTAAGGGTCAAGCAGGAACCATAAAACCATCATACTTTGACCAGGAGAAGGAGATGCTCACCTAGAGTCAATAATAAGAAATATTTTGCCGGGCACTAGAAGCATGAAAAACATGTGGTTGCAACACAAGGGAGCCTAGTCAAACCTATTGCTGACTAGAGAGATGGAAATGGAGACAACAGGCAAGATTTTTACAAGAGCCAACAGAAGCACCCACCATCAGCATGAAGTGAAAGTATATGAGGATAGCACCACAGAGGAAGACACCCACGGACTGGAAACACCAGACCCCAATGGGGATGCACACAATGGAGCCGCCTCTCACCCTGAATTAGTGGTCTCCACAGAGGCACCGACAACTGAGCAACAGGTCCAGGAAAGGGGCCAGGGAGCTGAGGGACATGGATAGATCAATACAATAGAAGGGGACCCACCAAAACCAACAACAAATTGAGACTAAGGTCTGGAACCACTTGACAAAACCGCTGACTCAGGTAGAGCAAGTAATCTTGGGTAAGGGTCTGACTTTTATACATTTCAGCAGAAGTAACTTGGTGGAAACTGTGATCAAGATTAAACTGTATGTGTGGAAAATTAATCTTGAAGTATTTTTCAGTGACAAAAAGACTTGCATATCTAGGCCTGAAGGAAGACTGAGTTACTTAGATGCAGTGTATTTTACTTGAGCCTATAGCTCTGCATTTGTAGTTCCTTGTGAGGTGCCAATTACTTCTTCCCTGTGGTAAGATAGATATGATAGTATGATAGAACCCAGACTGTAAAAGTAGCCAACTCCAAATCCAGCTCCAGACAAGTGACAAGTGGAGTACCTCAGGGTTCAGCCGTGGGACCGCTCTTGTTTGGCATCTACTTCTCTGAAGTACAGGCCAACACTAAGGGACTCTGGCTAACAAAGTTTGCAGATGACTGCAAACTGGGAGCCATTACTGAATCCCCAAATGATGTGGATACTCTACAAAAGGGCCTTACAGAAACAGATGCTTGGTGCCAGAGCCATGGGCTCAAGCTCAGTGCCAAGAAATGTATAGTTATCTCCTTTGGGAAAAAACGTGTATCCATGAATTACCATATAGGTGGCAGTACACTAAACACCGAAAGTGTGATAAGAGACTTAGGGACACAGGTGGACAGTGGTCTCACCTTCGATAACCACATCGCCACAACAGTCAGGAAATCCTTCTATGTGGCACACGTCATCACTAAGGGCTTTTCATCCAGAAAAATGAGGTCATTGTCCCACTGTACTCATCCCTCATTAGACACATTATAGAATACAATGCCCCATTTGGTATGTACCTCTCAAGACATCTGCAACAACTGGAAAGGCCGCAGAAATACCTCACTAAAAGAATCACAGGCCTAAAGCAAATGCTCTACGCTGACAGCCTTAAAAAACTCCAGCTATACTCTGTTGCATATCGTCTACTCAAGGGCGATCTCTGCTTAACATACAAGGCCATGCCAAACCAGAGCTGTTGGACATGCTACACTTAAAGAAATCCCAATCCCTCAGAGCTACATGCTCCAGGGATCTAAACCTTGTCATCACAATAAACAAAACATGCTGGAGGGATAGGTTCCTGACCCAGAGACTCCCCAGACTCTGGAATAGATTGCCCATACATGTCAAGCAGAGTGCCTCTTTGGCCCTCTTCAAAAGGAACCTTGATGATTGGATGGGAGAAAGGAAATTCACCCCAGGGATCACGTCAGTCGCCCTGCTTGACAGGGGTCCAGGGAAGTAAATAGTGTGGGAAGAAATAGCCATGGAATTGTTATGGCTAGGCTTGTATAGGCCTTAGGGCTGATAGCCTAGAACCAACCTATGAACATGCAACACATTGTAGCTTGTTGCCACATTTGCAACTGCCATGGCAAGAAGCGCCTCTTGCCAACTACTTTGAGTCCAAAAAAAAAAAAAAAGACAGTGCTATATGGTTACACAACTCAAAACTTATAGTTCATGACACTTACTTATTAAGGCTTTCTTAATAACTAATATTCTCGTGTACACTGTCAAGTTTAGACATTTGTTCATCATTGCAAGAGTCAAAAGTGTGATCTGTAACATTTGGTATACAGCTCAACTATTATACATTTCTTCCAACAAAAATGTACTTAAAAATCAGCTGATAGCTAGATAACACACCCAGACAAACACATAGTACAATGATGATTATTTTATTAAATTTAATACAGTGCTGTAGGCATGAGTGAGATATGCTGAATAACAAGGGACCAGAAGGTGCATAAAAAAGTTGGCTGGCACAAAATAATGTATTTTGTTTTAGCAGTATACATAGCTTTGATCCTGACTCAGCAACTTCACTTCTTCACAATTTGGAGTTGGGAGGCATAATCCACTCCGCACACACACATTCAGTACTCACACTCTGAACTATACCCAAGCACACTTTTATCAAACGAGACGACACACACACAAAGACACACACACACACACACACACACACACACACGCACACACGCACACACGCACACACACACACACACAAAATCAGTCAGTTTTTCACACAAGCACATCAGTCTTGCAGGCAAAACTCACACACCAGCATTAAACACATACAAACACACATGCACACAATCAGTCAGCTTTTTTTATTTAACATGGACACAAATGACTCACACACTAGCATTACTTCCATGCAAACCCACACACATGCGCGCAATAACTCTGATTCTTTATTGCACACAGACAAAAATAACTCGTGTACCAGCACTGCACCAGTACAAACAAACATTCAGTCTCCTTTCCCATCTCATTTACACAAACATACCCACACACACTTACATTGCAAGCATACACACACAAACACACAATCCCCAAACTAAGTTTTATCCTCATCTGCTTCAGTTTCTGCAAAATAAATAAAAGCATGCCTATCCAAGACTACCACCAATGACATCCAGTGTCACTTGCAACCACCAACAGAATGAGTGGGAGCTGTTCTGAGTCTGTACTATAAATGTTATGTGCAGAGTTGCAGACATAAAAATGCAATGTGCAGCTAACTGATCCTGAACTCACTTTTTAAAGGGACAACACCAGTTAACCGCAAAGAAACTGCATTTTTCTTTTTTTAACTGAAGCTTTGGCTGGTCAAGGAAAAGGCATTGGCCAGCTACCTGTTGGACGGTCATCCTTTAGAGAAAGCAGAACAGACTGCAGCAGAAGGAGAAAATAAACCAATCTTTTTATCAGAAAGAATAAATACAACATCAGCATGGGAGAGAGCAAGAAAGCCCTGCTTCCAGAGCTATTTTGCAGACATTAATGCATAACTCAAGTTATTTACTGACTAATTAAATCCTGATTAAAGAGAGAAATATTATTTGTTAGGGATTGTACTGACTACTGCACTGCAGACGGAAGCACATCATGTGATGGAGAGAAAAAATGTCAGTACAGAAGGAGGGAGTCAGTTACAAAAGGGAAGAGAAATGAGAGCATCCAAAGACAAAGTTAATAAGTTTGATTCATATGCATAAACAAAAGCCAGGAGATGCTTAACTTGATTCCTTCCAGTCTGGGATACAGGAGGAAATGCAAACACCTAAATGGAGATGAGATACTCAGATGATCCTGTCTTGTATGTTCCTCACATTTAGAATAGCTTTTTAATGCATTAAACACACACATGGTGGGGCAGTTCAGACTTTGTTTCCTGATGCTGTTGCAATGTTTGATGCAAGTTAATTTTGGAAAAGAACAGAAAAGGCTAAACAGCAGTTCAGACAGACAGACAGAGAGAGCGAGAGAGAGAGAGAGAGATATGGCGATGTTAACTACTTTTTGGTTACTAGACTTTGATCAGATTGGTGCACTGACTATAGATAGAGTCGCCCTGATTTACAAGTAATAACAAATGCTGTGAACATACCTCTCAGTCTCTCAGCTCGATATGTCTGAACAAATCCAGAAATAATGGGGTAACAAGGCCCCAAATCAGTGACAGATTTACAATATTATTATTATTAATTTAAAAGATGCTGTGGTGGTGGTGCTGCGGTAGCGTTGTCGCCTCACAGTAAGATGTCCTGTTCAATTCTCAGCTAAAGCGTCTTCTGTGTGGAGACATGCGTGAATGGGCGTACCTTCATTGAAGGTTGTATGTCAGGGCTGGCAACTCGGTACGTAAAAATCTTCTGCCAATCATTAGCGGACCGGAGTTCTGCTGTGGCGACCCCTAACCAGGAAAAGCTGAAAGATACAACATTAACTTAAAAGTTGCTAGAGTACTATGTTTTGCCTTAGCACTCATTTTCTGAAGGATATGATGTGAAATTTAAATGTCTGACATTCTTTAGTAACTGCAATCTGCAGTGATTTGATAGAAAGCTACATATTTTATGAGGAACTGACCAAAACTATAAGGCAAAAATCTGGAGAGTTGAGAGATTTGGTTAGGAAAATAGGTTAATAAAAAATTCACCTTTGTGGGTGGAGGGGACATGTAATGTCAGCTATAAGAGGCAGTGTTCGACAGTAAGTTTGCAGACACTAATTAAACTAGGAGAATTAATAAAAGAAAAGGTGCAAAGAAATGTTGCAAGAGCATGTGTACCAGCAGACCACATGGAAAAAATAAACAGAAAATAAATGTTTATAGATTTTCTAAAATGAGGAGTAGCCTCAGAAGATATTGGTGAAATTAACATGTATGAAAAATAGAAATAGAACCAAAAGGAATAGAAAATAAGTGTGAATATTAAGAAAAGCTGATGGAGGAAAACAGCACCTGTGCAAAATATAGTAGCTTGGAGCATAGTGACAGCAATTAGAACTGGGGACAAATGCCCTTAAGTACCCCTTACAATTCATTGCCATAAGTGCATGCCTTGACATGCATGATGCAGACACAGGAGCTGAAATGACTATTTTTGCAGGGCATCCTCAAAGATTTCATTGACAGACTATATAGATTGATGGGAATTGAGGTGCAAAAACTCTTGGGGGGTAAAAAAAAAAAAAAAAAAAAAAAAAACTAAAATAGCCTTTGCAGATAGGAGTATCTGTGTGGATTAGAGTCCCCATACCAGATTGCGTTTTAGGCAGATATACTGAATAAGAATCTTTTAGAGACTATAGCAGAATCTTTTGAACTTGGGGAGCAGCACTGTTCTGTTAATACAATCAGGGCCATTATTCAAGTGAAGCTCAGTGAGAACCACCAATTTATATCCCACTGCCAAAGACAGTCATGAACATTAAACACCATGTGGGATCATTGTGATATTGGAACTAGTTTGAGAGTTGGCGTGGGTTTGAGTAGTACCATATGTGAAGTAAAGAGGTCTGATGGATCATGGAGGTTGACAGTAGAATGCAGTGACCTAAATAAAGTTGTACCACCATTGGTAGATGCCATTCCTGACATTGTCACCATTGTGGAAAAATTATCTTCATTTGCAGGATCATATCATGTAGTTTTAGACCTGGCTGTTTCTTTCTTCTCAATTCCAGTATCAAAGAAAGCAAAGCTCAGTTTGCTTTTACCTGTGATGGTAGTCAGTGCGTGTTCTGTGTGTTACTCCAAGGATATGTACACAGCCTTGCATTTTGTCATGGACTGATAGCAAGAGACTTAGCTAAAATGCACCTTGAAAAAGTGACTGCAATCCATTATGCTGATGACATTATGATTACTTGAGAGCAACCTAATGTGAAAGGTGCACTGCAAACTGTAATGCAGCATCTTCAGAATCTTGGATGGGCTCTGAATAAAAATAGAATGTAACAAGGAATTTCTGTGCAATTTCTTGGAATGATATGAAGTGGGGAAAACAAAGAAGTACTAATTGCAGTAGTAGAACGCATTCAGAAAATTGATATACCAAAACAAAGCAACAGGCACAAGCCCTTGTAAGAATGGTGGGGTTCTGGAGAACATTTCCGCTCCAATATTAGGCTAATTTTAAACCGTGTCTACAGCATAACCTGGATAGCTAATTATAAGTGGGGTCCAAACAGCATTTGATAAAGCAAAAAAGGCCTATGATAAAGCATAGGATTTGATCTGGTCCACCCTCTTCAACTATTCATTCTCAAAGTGACTATTCAGAAAAATGTAATGTCCTGAGGGCTTTGGCAAAAAGACTATACCTCCAAGATGCAACTGTTGGGATTTTGGTTCAAACATTTTTCTGGAATTCAAGTACAGTATAGCCCCCCTGAATACCATATGATAGCTGTGTACACTGCTCAGCTTCATGATAAAAGAATAACAAAAGAGCAACCAGTGACTGTAAAAGTATTCTATACCCAGGGATGGGTGGTTCCATAATGAAACATATTGTCCAAGCTTCAAGTGTACAAACGTGACAATGATATCTGCTAACATTGTGCCTCAGTCTTCCAAATATAGCATAAATTAACTGGGGTTGTTGTTTTAGACGATACAGATGTCAATGAACAACAACATCAGAAAGTATTAAAGTCTGCTATATTGAAAGATATATGGTATATTAATGAAAGGATTAAAGAGGAGAGGTACAAGAACAGAGCCTTGAGGTACCTGACAGTAACTGGCAAAAAGGGAGAAAGACTGTTATGCTATATTGCAAGCTGGGATCTAGTTCAGTTGGTCGATAAACTATGTTGTTGAAAATGATGTGGTCAAGACCACGTGATTGACAATTGAGTTTGTTGATCAACTTGAACAGCACACATAACACATATAAACAAAACAAAACAATGATTTTGCACTGGGGCAAACCTGCCTGCACCCCAAAAACCCACTGCTAAGTATATATATCTATTCCAACTCTGAGATCACACTACAGTAGGGAAAAGGGCACATTCCACAAACCCCCCGTACCATAATTTCAGTCAAAATGGTTGACAAACTAAATTGTCAGCCATGTGGTCTTGACCATATTGGTTTAGACAATGTAGTCCATCAATCAACTGATGTACACCCTGCAAATTGATATCTGTTGGACAACTAGCTGTTGAACGATTGGAGAGGAATCTGGGATAGGCAGACATTTGTTGGAAGAGATTGATATGTGAGTCCGTGTGGGAGGCTTTAGACAAGTCAAGGAATAACAAAGAAACTAGTTTTCTGTTGTCCCTACCTTAGCTGATTGCATTTGTGAAGTTTAGTAGGGCAGAAATTGTGCTGTGGCCAGGATGAAAGCCCTGTTTTGAGAGAATGAAACGGTGATTTATGGTGGAGGTAGTGGAGTAGTTGCATATAAATTCATTTTCCAGAATTTTTGACAGTGGGGGACAATATGGCTATAGATGTAAAGTTTGATTCTTTAATTGAATTACCAACTTTATGGAGTGGAATAATGATGCATGTGTGTATGTGTGTGTGCGTGTGTGTTTGTGTATGTATGCGTGTATATATGGACAAATGAGTGTGTGAATGAAAGTAGTTGGGTTGGAGGTGTTTTGTGTGCACACTTTCATTCAATAATATATGAATGTGTGTATTTGTGTGTGTGTGTGCGTGTAAGCGTGTGTGTGTGTTTGTGTATGTATGTGTGTATATATGGACAAATGAGTGCGTCAATGAATGTTGTTGGGTTGGAGGTGTTTTATGCGCACACTTTCATTCAAGAATATATGAATGTGTGTGTGTGCGTGTGTGTTTGTGTATATATGTGTGTATATATGGACAAATGAGTGCGTCAATGAATGTAGTTAGGTTGGAGGTGTTTTGTGTGCACACTTTCATTCAAGAATATATGAATGTGTGTGTGTGTGTGTGTGTGTGTGTGTGTGTGTGTGTGTGTGTGTGTGTGTGTGTGTGTGTGTGTGTGTCTAAGGGGGCTGTCACCCCTCCATTCTCCCTAGAGAACTAGATGCCAGAGAACTCTTTATATTATACCTAAGAGGCACTTAAAAAGATAAAGAACAATGTTTTGCAGCACTAAAGACATGGTTTGTGGATAGAACTAGACATGAGAGAAGCCTTAAAGACACTGAAGAAGACTGAAACCCTGTACACTCAGCACTCATTCATAGCTCTTTAGAAGACTATTAGATCTCCACCACCTGTAGATACCATGGATAGTTGTACCATATTACCCTGAGTCTTTGAAAAATATTTGAAGTAAAATTGGGTGAGGGTGTACTCTGCACCTTTTACACAGAAATGAGCTACTGATAATTTGGTTTACAAAGGTATGTTTTGCATAAAAATAAGTATGAAACAATAATATCTGGCATTATTCACTGATTGCAAAAATCTATGAGCTGTGAGCGACAGGGCACATATAAGAGACAGCAGCAGGAGTGTGCGTATGCATACCCCCTAAAAATAACTTAAGGGTACCAAACGTGGCTAGGCTTAAAAAGACCCTTGTGGTTGTTAGCCTAGTATATACCTATGAACCTAAATGCAGAAGGCAAGCACTATTGGATCATGTGTTTCAAGTTGTATAATAGTAATAATGGAACAGATGGATTATTTTTTTTTCACTCCAGAAAAGGCTGCAGTAAAATGCAAACTGGAGCTCCATAGAGCAGTTAAGTCTTGTATGGTTACATGACAAAAATCTAATAATTTTCTGTAATATTTTCTTTGATTTGTTCACTGATATAAATGAAAGATGTGTTCAGGTGACACATTAAAGTTACTATAAAGACAAAATGCAGAAGTAAGCTTGTATGGGTGTCATATGAATATATTAGATTTGTGCCACAGAGTGAATAAAATTATCTAAATTATTGTTTGTTAATGGATAAAAGGGCATGGTTTAGAGTGCTATTATGTTCAGAAACTATGGGCAGCAGCTAGAGAGTATTAAATATGTTGCAGATGAAATTTTAATGTTATTACTGACAAATGTTAAATGAAATGCCAGCAAAAATACAGGGCTACTAAGAGCATTAAGACAAGAATTATACCAGAACCAAATAGAGACCTAAAATTCCATGAAGTCAGAGAAGTACCTGTAACCTACTTCCCAAGAAAGAAAGTGAACCACAAAGGCTACAAGAAATTGTTATGCTTTCCACACCCATAGCATCAAATGTCACAGATGCTTAAATCAGATGTTATATGTAGAGATTTCACTCATTGTCCTGTACCCTACTCCCCAAGAAAGAAAGTGAACCACAAAGGCTGCAAGAAATAGTTATGCTTTCCACACCCATAGCATCAGATGTCACAGATTCTTAAATCAGAAGATGTTATATGTAGAGATTTCACTCATTGTTAATCTTACATGGAAGGCTCTGCATTATTATTTAGTAAGGACAAAATGTTCACCCCTTTGGCTGAGGAAAGATATTTTTGAAAATAAATATGAAACAGATATATGCAGAAACGTAACATTCTTTTAATGATCTTATAGAACTTAATGCACAACTGATTTCTGGAGAGGTGTTTTTGACACCTGTTTTCAAGCTGTAAGTGGAACAACTTCTCCATATATATCCTGTATGCATTGTTTCCGAGATGCCATCCTGACAACAGTGAAGAATAAAAAGAAATACCTAGATAATCTATGAAGAATCCTAAACATGCAAATAAACTATGGGCTTTAAGCAGATAAAAGCAAGGGTGAATACTTTAAAGATGGTTTTATGTTGTAGCCAATTTGTTTGAGAAGAATGTACTGTACAGATCACCATGGGCTGCAGACACAAGACTGCATACATATAAGCCTTAGAACAAGCCTCAAATGAGATCATATCTTAAAGTGTTTTTTCCTAGCAGAAGTTTTATGGAACATCTTGCACACTACAACCATTTAGTACCCTACTACAAGACGGGTCTGAATGGAACTGGATGGAGAATTGTGAACAATGCTTCATGATATACAACTGTTGCTCTTCTGTAGGATTGTACAGAAAGACCAGCAATAACTGCTTTTAAGGTGATTGATTAAATTAAATGTAACTAGGTCCGCATAGACAGAAATGCCCTTTGCATGACCTGAGGCCTGTGGAACCCAGTGTCAACGTGGAAGGAGGATAGTGAGGCTGGTTACACATGCTGATGACAAAGAGTTAGCAGTTGTGATTCCATCTACAGAGCAAGAGTCTAAAAAACAATGCTGCAAGTCAGTGCTAAGGGACTCTAATGAGCACATTATGAAAAAGCTAAGAAAAGAATGAATGTTGATCCATTAGACAAATAATCTGCATCAATTATTCATCTGTTACCTCTTTTGATAGATGCTTTGCAAAGGGAACCAGAAAATGTCTAGTAGTAGCTGATGAGCATGATCCAACTGTGAAGGAATGATCTAAAGTCTGTGATTTTTTTATATTATGACTTAAACGTAGAACCGGCTGTCAGACTGTCAAGAAATTGTATTAAGTGACTCCAGACTTAGAGTTTCTGGCAAAAATGTTCCAGTCCACCAGTCAGAATGAACTTCCTTGCCTGAAATTTTATATAATGATCTAGCATATTCTTGAGAGACTGATGACTTAGATGGATATAGTGCTGAATGTATGATAGTTAAAAAGTACATTTAACAGCACTTTTGTATGCTGAGGAATGAGAAGTCATCTGCACCTTGGTATTATATTCATACTTATTTTATGGGTTCCATACCAGACACATTGTTTTTAATACTAATGTATGTGTAGTTGGAGGGACAGCTGAAAAGTACCACATCACTTCTAAAAACAGTATTTCAGGAAGAGGGTTGCCAAAGAAGATGCCAGTGGAATTAGTCCAAAGTTCAGTCAAGGGAATCAAGGAAATTCTTAGAATGAAATGAAATTAAAATGTTTATGTTCACATCCAGTAACCCAGACACATAAAAGATGTGTAAAAGATTTGTGCAAATATTTAAAGAAATGGTCACAAATATGCTCTGTACAAAGTCCCTACTATACAAGATAGATAATGTTCATTTTGCCTGTTGACATGCAGTAGTACGTACGCACAAACATGAGTACCATATCAGTCAATCTATTGTTGAGCAGGAAAAAACTAGAAGTAGCTTAAGAGGACAGTACAATAGTGGGTAATCTCCACAGGTTTAGTGCCAGGAAAGTAAAAAAACTAATGAGATTTGAAGTTGGTCAGCAAGTAAGCACAAAGGACTATAAAGATAGTAAACAGCACATGCAACACATTGCTAAAAGTTTGTTACAGAGACATGCTGTATCTTGGACTGAAAGTCAAACACCCTTAGAGTTTCAAAAATATTAATGTATAACCAAACCTCTGGAGATGTGTCAGTATAAAACAGGATCAGACTAGATTGTGTAGTCTCCCCAGCATACCCTATGTAAGGTACTGTGCATGTCTAAAACACATTTACTATCTAATCACATTTCCCAGTACTACAAGGAATTATTTAACACAGAAAATTATATAGGTGTAGCCCCGCCCCCCACTCCCCTTACTGTATCCTACTTCTGGAGTTAAGTTTTATCTCTTCCCTGCATCTCAGGGTGCCATTTAAAAAAAAACAAAATCAGTCCGCTAAACTATCTTGCTTTCCCCTTGTCGAGCGTGTTTCGTGGATAGCGTGCTCATCAGATAAAGTAAAGTGCTACTGCATGTTGACCTTAATATATCCTCATTAGACTTTAGTGTTGTTTATTTTGCATTTAATGCTGTTGGTCTTCTATAATTTGACAAACCTAGTCTATATGTACATAATATAATGATTCTGATACACTGATAAGTTCTCATCTGGTCATGTTCCCGCTATTTCATGCGGTTATGGAGCCAAGTGGAACCTGCTGTAAATGTGTTTAAAGCAGTCTTAGTTGCATAATGTTATTTGTGGTTGAAACATTGTATACTTTAACTAGACTGTAGACTGCAACAGAATGCGTATGCTTAACTGATTTGCTACTGCACTGAATGTTGCTGTGAAATGTTTGTGCTACAGAATATTACCAGACGTAGCTTCTGAATGAAACATTGTATACTTAAACTAAACTGTAGACTGCAACAGATTATGCATGCTTAACTGAACTGCTATTGCACTGAATGTTGCTTTGAAATGTTTGTGCTGCATAATATTTCCAGACTGAATGTTTTAAAGCCATAGCATTGAAACGTATTGATGGATCTGATGTTCTCATCTACCTTTGGTTCTTTTGCTGCCTCTGTTGCGTCTTTCGGCTTTTCACTGTTAGGGGTCGCCACAGCGGAACTCCAGTCCACTAATGATTGGCAGGAGACTTTTACGTGCCAAGTTGCTGGTCCTCATGCACAACCTTCAACGAAGGTATGTCCATTCACGCATGTCTCCACACAGAAGACGCTCTAGCTGAGAATCGAACAGGACAACATCTTACTGTGAGGCGACAATGCTACCGCAGCACCACCACCGCAGTTATCTAAAGTATAAAAACAAAAAACAAAACAAAAGCGCTGCTACTGTACAGTTCTTTGGTATATCTTAGTACTACACGCATATTTCAATACTGGTGTCAGCTACATTGCTATCTACCTGGAAAATATAATTAATTTTTCCTGAACTGTAAAAGTGTCATAGCAAATACTAGCATGCTAAATGACTGTTTGTGCTACATATTCTCCCTCCTGCTAACTTGACATACTAACTCTTTTGTTTGTCTTATTCCCCTTTTTCCTAGCTATCTCCACAACCTTATTCTAAGCAGAAAGCCCTGTGCACAGTGCGGACGTAGTGCTCCATAACCATGAACTGCTCCCTAAAATTAATTGTAAGGCAAATCTACCACAAAAGACTGAATCTAAGTATGCAGACTCTAAAGTTTCTAATATCTAATGGAAATGTTTGAATGCTACCTCTATTGCTTTATAGCTATTTATATCGGTAGAAAAGCCTACCCGTTGTGAGCACGTTATCCCGAACACTAGCCTCCATCTTTTTTGGAGCCCATCCAATCCTGGCTGTTACTTTGACTGTTTTACAAATCCCAGCCACCTTCTATCCCAGTCCTTTTCAAGTCTGTACTCTATCGACTCCTACATTTTCTGCATGTCCCTTCCCAAACCCCAGGCATAATTACAGTAGTGTCCCTCTGCTCTGTGAAGTAAAGTTCCCTGTTTTTTAAAAGAAAATTATAACAGAAAATGGAATGACCCCTTTTTTTCCTTGAGTATCTAGCTTGTCTAATTGCCATTAAATCTATTTTCCCCAAACACTGGATTATATTGGTTGATTGTTTTTTCAGTACTTTCCTCTCCCTGGTGTAGCCCTGCTCCCATCTATTAAACTCCTCCCCTTCCTACTACACAAGCTAACACCCACTACAAACTCTCTGCTTACCTTACAACTCCTCCCCTACTAGTTAACCAACTCACCCTAAAAATCCCTCTCCCCTTCATCAAACATGCCAGACTTAATCATTCCTACCATACTTCTACCTACCCTGCTCCTCCTTCACAGTATTACATCACATGCTCTTAATGCCTGTACATAAACCCCCCATCAACCCTCACCTCAACTGCTTTGCTTACCCTCAGCAACCCATACTCATCACTGCATCAATCCTTCCAGTGACTATACCATTCCTTAAAATAAAAACTCCTCCTTCCAACCGTAGTATACCTAAGTATAAATCAAAATACTTTCAGAACTACCCACTAAAATCAATAGCTTATCACTTCCCAAGGACTCTACTCCTGTCAGGTGACATAGACCCAAACCCTGCTCCTACCTTTATTCCTAACACTCCACAAAATATCACCCCCAATTCTAATCAGTCATCTGTACCTAATAAAAAAATTTCCTTCTATTCCATCAGTACTTGAAGTATGCTCAACAAGCTAAGCCAGTTTCATGCATGGGTATCACTTCATACCCCAGAGATTATCTCTGTGACAGAAACTTGGCTCAAACCTCAAAACCAAGATAAAGACATTCTTCCCATTGGTAATAATATTCTTTGCCAAGATCGCTTAAAGAAAAAAGGCAGACATGTTGCTTTAGTCTACTCTAACTACCTTACTCTATCCCTTCCTAAGGAACCAATTCCCTCTTTTACACCTGCTGAAATTCTAGTAGCAAACCTCAAACCCAGTGACTTTACTACCATCATAGTAGTAGCCATATAGATTCCACCAGAGGACAGCATCCCCTTAATGGAAAATATACTGTCATATTTCTCTCAAAAATTTTCTAACAAAACCATCCTTCTTGGGGATGTAAACATTAATTGCCATAACCTCAATAATCCAGACCCTCCACAACACAAATTTCCATGGATTTGCACAACTAATCTCCAAACCTACCCATGCTAATAACTCATTCTTCAAGCTCCTTGATAGATTGGATACTTGTTTCTAACTCCAGCAAATACCATAACCCTGAAACTCTACCTGATGCTCTGAGTGACCATTCACCAATAAAAGTGCTCCGATACATCCCCCACCTCCCCAAACCACACCGGCTCATCACCTGCCGCAAACTCTCAACCTTTGACCCAGACACTTTTAAAACCCTCTTCTCTAAAATTAACTGGAATTTCCTTACTCACCTCCCACATGAAGAAGCAGTAAATGCCTTCAACTCAACTTTCCCAAATATTTTAAAATCACTAGCCCTACCAAGAAAAGTTCATATAAAAGCAAACATTTCACCCTGGCTAACTAAAATCACCCATACCCTTATGAAAACCAGAGATAAGGCATGGAAAACATGGGTACAAGCCAAACTTCCAGCTGAACTCCTAAAGTATAAAGAATTTAGAAGTCAGATAAAAAACTTATCAACAAAGACAAAAAAGACTTTTATTATAATCCCCCCAAAACACTCAAATCTGACCAAAAAAATTCTGGAATGCTATTAACCAAATACTACATCCAGGTAACCCAACTTCCCCAAACACATGCCCTGACAAATCACCTGAGGAAATTGTCAGTACCTTCAAATCCTATTTTATTGAAACCATCTCCAAACTGTTTAACCCCAACCTCTCAAACAACACTTCCAACCACCCTATAAACCCCTCAACCACAAACTCAGCAGACTCCTCTCTCAAACCTCTGTCCACAGACTATATCAAAACTCTACTTTCAAAACTCAAACTATGCTCTGTATCAGCAGACAATATTCCTTCTTACTTTCTCCAGATTGCTGCACATTCCCTTGTGCTTGTATCTATACTACTCAATCGCTCCATCTATGAGTCTAAAGTTCCTTCTATCTGGAAACAATTTTACACTCTTCCTATTCATAAAGGAGGTAACTTCACAGAAATATCCAATTTCAGAACTATCGCTATCCTCTCCCCTCTATCCAAAATCCTTGAGAAATGTATACACAAACAAGTTATGCATCATCTCTTACAAGAAAAACTCACTCCAACACAGCATGACATAGTACTCACCCTCCCTGATTATTACCTTTATAGTGCTATCAAACTAATTTACTAAAACCTAACATTAACACATTTAACATTAACTGCTTCCTCCAAAGCTTCTTCTATACTCTGCTCCCTGAAATTCTTAAGGAACCTCTTAAGTCTCTGCTACTCGACCTACAAAACCCTAAGTTTAGCA
>NC_056731.1:659344993-659404993 GCF_019279795.1 Protopterus annectens
CTTCTTGGGTAGGAGTCTATCAGCATGGCAGATCTTGATTTGACAATATTTGCCCACTCTTCCTTGCAAAAATACTTCAAATCGGTCAGATTGCGAGTGCATCTCTTGTGCACAGCCCTCTTCAGGTCACCCGACAGATTGTCTGTTGGATTTAGGTCTGGGCCATTCCAAAACTTCAATTTTCTTTAGGTGAATTCATTCTTTTGTTGATTTGGATGTATGCTTGGGGTCATTGTCATTTTGAAAGGTGAAATTCCTTTTCATCTTCAGCTTTCTTGCAGATGCCTGAAGGTTTTGGGCCAGAAGTGACTGGTATTTGTAACTGTTCATAATTCCCTCCACTTTGACTAATACCCCAGTTCCAGTTGAAGAAAAGCAACCTAAAGCATGATACTTCCACCACCATGCTTCACCGTGGGGATGGTATTCTTTTGGTCATGCAACGTGTTGTTATTGCACCAAACATAGCTTTTGGAATTGTGGCCAAAAAGTTCAACCTTGGTCTTATCAGACCATAACACATTTTCCCACATGCTTTTGGGAGACTTCATGTATTGTTTTGCAAATTTTAGCTGGACCTGGATGTTTATCTGTGTAAGAGAAGGCTTCCGTCTTGCAACCCTACTTCATAGCCCAGACATAGAGAATATGTGAAATTGTTGTCACATGTAGTACACAACCAGTACCTCCCACAAATTCCTGCAGCTCCTTCGGTGTTGCTGTTAGCCTCTTGGCAGCCTCTCTGACCAGTTTTTGTCTTGTCTTTTCATCAATTTTGGAGGGATGTCCAGTTCTTTGCAACATCACTGTTGTCCCATATATTCTCCACTTTTTGATGACTGTCTTCACTGTGTTCCATAGTATATCCATTGCTGCAGAAACTTTTTTGTATCCTTCTCCTGACTGATACTGTTCAACAATGAGATCCCTTTAATGCTTTGTAAGATCTCTGAGAACCATGGCTTTTGCTGTATCAGGCAACTGAGTAAATGTCAGGAAAATCCTACTACATCAGCTGAACTTTATTTGGGGTTAACCAGAGTCTCTTTAATTGATGGCAGGTATGTACCCAAGAAGACTGAATGCTGTAATTAAATCAAAAGGTGCTTCAACAAAGTATTAGTTTAAGGGTGTGCACGCTTAAATGATTTATTGTGGTCTCCTTTTTTTATGTCACAAAAACCTGGCATTTTAACAGGGGTATGTAAACTTTTTATATCCACTGCGTGTGAGTGTGTGTGTGTGTGTGTGTGTGTGTGTGTGTGTGTGTGTGTGTGTGTGTGTGTGTGTGTGTGTGTGTATATATATATATATATATATATGTATATATATATATATATGTATATATATATATATATATATATGTATATATATATATTTATTTTATTTATTTAAATTTGTTGACCGGGAGTGTCCGACTGGACGTAGGTCCATTTTCAGTGGAGGCCCGGGGAGAAAAGCTCCACAGTAAAATAAACAGACAGTAGTTACATTGGATTACATAGCGATTAACAATTTAACATAGCAATTACTTACAACATATTTACAGATGAAGAACAAAGTACATCAGTAGACAACTAGAATCTTTATCTGTGAAGTACATAACAGACATTAACAAATGTTACAATGAGAAGTTCCTGCTGTATAATAAGTACTAGACTTATGAGCATCTGAGCTTGCTATAATCAAGGTAGTTAGTGGAGTGGAAAGAAAGGTAGTGGTTGGATGGGGTGGATGATATTAGAGTGGGAGTTGCAAGGGCATAGCCAGCATGTTTTTAGGTGCGCTTTTTGCATGATGGTACGGAGGTAATTGTGGGTGGGAGTGAGTTCCATAATTTGGCTATGGCGCAAGAGAATAGTGCATCACCAGCAGAGTTATTGGCTTTAGTGATCTGCAAGTGATTTTTGTTGCTGGATCTTAGTGGTCTGGTGGTGCGATAGGATTGGAGTAGATTCTGGAGGGATGGTACATTTAGTGTATGGTTTACTAGTTTGTGGGCAAGTGAGAGTTGATACCATTGAAGGAGGTGAGGGAGTTCAAGCCGGCCCAGTTCAGCAAGTGAGAGACAGTGGTGACTATGGTAGGATGCTCCTGTGGCAAATTTGGCGATTTTGTTGTAGCAGGTCTCTAGCTAGTTTAGATCACATTGCCTTAGGTTGGTATATATTGGAGAGGCATAAAGTAGGGTGGAGATAAGGTGGGAATTTGCTATTGAAATCTTTGCTGCCTTGGTGAGAAATTACTTATTTCTGTATAATGCTCTTAGTTTTTTTGTGGGCTTTTTTAGGGTCATGGATATGTGAATGTCAAATTTTAGTTTATTTATATAAATATACGTGTGTATGTACATACGTTTTTTGAGTGTCCCTGTGCAATAAAATACCATTTTTTCAATGCATCATCATCATCATGATGTTCAACCCTCTTTTTCCCATTTTCTACATGGGGTTGGGATGTCATGTCAACTGTTGCCATCTCTTCCAGTCCAGTGACATTCTCTTATGACTATCATGTCTTCTCTCACATAATACATCAATCTCTTTGTTGGATACCCTTATTTTCTCTTGCTTTCTTCCTTTCTGTCCCAAATTATCTTCATCACGTTGTCGTCTGCTTTCCTGTATATGTGTTTTAACCACTGTGACCTGTTCTTTTTGTTCTTTTCCAGTTGGAAGTTCTTAAGGGTCTGCACTGATGTCCTCATGTTTCATCTGTCCCATAGTGTGTATCCTGCCATCCATCTCATACTATTCATCTTCATCACCTTTGCTGCTCTGTTAGCACTCTCTGGTTTTCTATACATTACAGTAGTATTGGTTGCAGCACTACTTTGTACACCTTACTTTTCATCTTCTTTGGCATTCTTTTGTCATACACTACCCCTTACATTCTGTGCCCCTCTAATTCTAGTTTTGACCTCCTGATTCAGATTTCCCTACTCCTCAACCACCCTTCTCAGATACTTAAAGCTGTTCCAGTATTTTCCCTTCAAACTCAATTTTCATCTTCTTCTGATTTTCCCATTTGCTGCCATGACAACTGTCCTACCTGCACTCAGATTCAGCCTGTGTGGTTTCAGTTTTGCATTCCATTCCCCGTATTGTTTGCTGAAGTTCTTGCTGACAGTCTGATTGTAATGCCACTCCGTCTGCTTACAGCAGCTTTATTGATCTGTGGCATGTTAGCTCATGCAGTCCATCACCAGTATGAACAGCAATGGACTCGCAGATGAACACTAATGCATACCTATTCCTACTGGGAACCTCTCCGTGAATCAGAAAACTGTGTGTACTTGTGTCATTGGGTCCTTGTACATAGCCTGCACTAATTTTAGTTATGGTTTTGGAACTTTGAAGTATCGTAGGATTGTCCCATTCAGCTGTCTTGAGATCTGGTCATATGCTTCTTCCAGGTCTAGCATTGCCTAGTTGAACTCTTTCCTTATCATTATGATTACATATACCTAAACAGATATGTGTGTTCTGTGTAGTATAATTTGATATGCTATTACTCTTTAAGACAGATGTCTGAGCTTGGTTTGTTAAGCCTGCTGTACTTGGTTGCATCACTAGACTATTATGTGCAATAACATCATGGTAATTTAATCACTGCTTTACTGTGGCACTTTACAAAGGGACTTGAACTGTGTAGGCCTTCTTGTACAACATGATTGCATGTTGCTTGTGGTTTGAACACAGCCATCTGTCTCCTGTAGCCTGTATAACATGCCTTCACTTAAGTTTCATTACCCATGGAATTTGTTGAATTTCCTAAGGGTTTATATATGTTTTACATGGACATCAGAAGCATCCTGGGACTGATAATTCAACTCAAACTATGTCTGGTTTTGATGTGTACTAGCTGTCTTTTTTTTTCTTTTTATCTTGGCAATGCAGGAGAATAGCTTGTGGTTTTCTGATTTGGCAAGTGGGGATAACACTGAGATTTGGTACTAAGGTTTTATGTATTAATTTAATTTATTTATTTATTGTTTGTTAGCTGGGGTATTGGACTGATTCAAAGAGAACCAATTTCAGTCACAGCCCACTGGTTACAATTGAAAAAGAGGGTACAATAAATACAGAAGCAAAACATTACAACATATATTGTGTAAGCAGGCTGTCACAGTTATAATATAAATAAATATTAAAAGATATACCAAGAAGTTAAGTGGTGCTGTCGCCTCACAATAAGACGCTGTCCGGTTCGATTCTCAGCTAGAGCGTCTTCTGCATGGAGACATGTGTGAATGGGCGTACCTTCGTTGAAGGTTGTGCGTCAGGGCTGGTAACTCGGCACGTAAAAATCAACTACCAGTTATTAGCGGACCGGAGTTCCGCTGTGGCGACCCCTAACCGGGAAAAGCTGAAAGACACAACAACAACACCAAGAAGTTAAAATAGTACAGTTAAAATGCAGTGCATTAAACTTTATGCAAGTGTTACAGTGCAAATGGAGATACAACCTGGGAAGAAGGGTGGAAAAAGTGGGAAGTTTAGGTAGGGGTTGTTAGGGTTGTAGTTGGTAAAGCAAGGGTAGCCTCATAGACTGGTGTCTTAATTAAGGTTAATATAAACAAATTTGAGTTTGAGTACTATAGTTTCATTGTAGAGTTGGATGTAAAATACATTTTAACCAGTACTACTATATGACTGCATCAGTTCAGTTGGGAAAGCTGTCTGTTTCAGGGAAGCCTGAAACTTTTTTCTTTTTTTTTTTTTTACTAAACTTGAGTCACATTGTCTTCTCACCTGTTAGCCCCACTGCAACATCTATAACTCAAAATATTGACATAGGGAGAGTGGAATGTTGTGCTAGATATCATAGAAACATTCCCTTTTTCTTGTATGCAGATTGGACAACTCATTTTTAAAGTTCCAATTAAGCATTATTAATTTACTGGCAGTTGAATTCTGCGTAATGTTGAGAGATACTGGATTAAAAGTGCAATTACACAGCTGAAGAGTTGAAGTTAAAATTACAAAATGTTAGCACATTTTAACCTTACATTTATTATATAAACAATAAGAAATTGAGAAGTATCAGATTGAGGTACATGGTATTAATAGTTTCAGAATTGTTTGACATTCAGACCTGAAAACTAACTGCTCTGAATAAATGTTTTAATCATGGTTATTTTTAGCAATAATTTGCATTTGCATGCGAGTAATGGGGGGCAAACCAGTATTATTCACAGACACACATGATTTATTGCTATTATAAAATGACCTCATTAAAAAAGTCTTGTACTTTTAAAATATTTGTTTTATATTTGTTGTTTGCATATGTCTTTGTGGATGCTCAAGTTTCAGCCTAAGCAATAGTAGGGATGTGTGTGTGTGTGTGTGTGTGTGTGTGTGTGTGTGTGTGTGTGTGTGTGTGTGTGTGTGCGCGTGCGCGTGCATGTGCGCGCGTGTGCTCACTTGTGTTTGTGCATGTGTGTATGTGGTGCCATCTAACAGATGGCACATGCAGCTGTAACAAGACTACTCCGCTCTGTTGAGTGAAATGGTATTTGTAAAATATTTTTTTTAAGCTGTCAGAGACAGAAGAGAATATGGTCAAGCATATTCAGCTCTGTTTAGTTCAAGTGAATTGAATGGTGTCTTTGTGGCAAACAGAGATTTTTATAGTAGTCTGTTCTATAAGGCTTGCTAAAAATGCAAATGTGAGATTTAGGTAGGATAGTGTCTGCTTCATTTTTGCTTTGTTTAGAAGTACTAAAAGGACATGCGAAATTCTTATGATTGCCCCTCCTTATAACAAAAAAAAAAAAAAAAACTCAAAACATTCCTGGTTTTGTGTGGTTATATTGGTGGGAACTTATTCAGAAACGGCCAGGTGGTTTATTCAGACTGTTTTTGTATTTGTTTGTCTTTTATCTGTTTTGCAGTCTTCCCTCATTCATTTTGATTCCATATACTTTCTTTTGGCAAGAATGTCTGGGACGTAAGTGTTGCATGCTATGTATGAGTAAGCCCATATATACATGCTTACACCTTGTACAGCACGTTGTTATCAGTTTATGCTGTATGGGATAAATTGGTGGTGCAATTTTTTTTGTTTGATGATGGTTTTATTCGGATTAAAAGAACTTATTTTTAATTTCTTATTTTAAAATGTGAATGGCAGTTTATTATTCCATTAAGGTGAAGGTGGGATTATGTTTTATATGTAAATGATTGTTGTGTGTCTTTTTTGTAAACTAGTAAGAGGAATACATGAATTGTTTATCTGTTCTGCTTTGTAATTCACTTGGGATGCCAAACTCATAGTCCTGCGTTATGTAGGGTTTACCATGATTACATCAATTTTGTCTTCAATCAAATGAATACTTTCTATGGATTATGCAGGATTACACTCATGGCTGCATCTATTTCTCTCTCCAGTCTTCATTTATGCTTTTCAATATAAAGCAACTGTGTATGATATTCAGATTACAGACTATGTCCTGAAACGGAGCACTACAGCTGATTATATAGCTATTTATCCTGGCACAGATATTGCAGATTACTTGGTTATTTTGTTGACATTTTCAGATATCAAAACTAAATGTTGCAGCTGTTCTTCTTGGTCTTTAAGTTGTGGGAGTTAAAGAGTAGGGAAAAGGTGAGTTTTTTGTTTATTTTTCTTCCCCCTTTCCTCTAAATATGTGAAACCTCTGACTTAAGTATTTATATAGTGGTATGTTTGTGAAGGGCTTGAGAAGTGTATGGCAGCATTTTAATTCTGACGGTTTAGCACTGTAGTTACATGTATTAAATGTTTTAGTTATGATTATTCATGTGTTGGGTAACAGAAATGCAGTTCATTATAAAAAATCCTTCCAGGATTTATTTACAGTATTTTAAGTTATTTTCAAAATGAATTGTAGAAAATCCCATATGGGTTTATTTACAATATTGGAAGGCATTTTAAGTCATCTACATTATGCTTATAGGGACAATCATGGGGTTAAAATGTATTAAGTAGAGAGATGGTTTATAACACTGAACAGTGTAGCTCCTGCCTTTTGCTAGACATTGGTTGTAAAATTTTAGCTAAAAAGTCCCACAACCAAAATTCACATGCAATCAGTTTACTGTTAGAATATTTACCTAGTCTTTTGACTAAAGCTGGATAATATGTATCTCTAGTTATTACTCCAGAGATTTCTGAAACAAACAGCAAATGTTATAACTGACTCAGTTTGATATGTTTGCTCATGTATTCTATTTGGTTGTAATTATGTACAACACATTACACTTAATAAACAGATTAATTATCATAAAAACTTGTTGTGATTGTGCTGTACTGCAGGAAGGTTAGAACTAAAATAATCCTGGCAGTAGGGAAGGTTTTGCAACACAAGTGAATGCTTTTATGAGTACATAACTAGAACCGATTTCGTACTACATTTTTCTTTTTTCAACAATTGTATTTATTTTCAGTAGAGTACAGCCAAAATATAAATGGCACATGACAAGGGTAAACGGCATTACTATAGTAAGGATAAAGAATAGTAAAGTACGGTCACCTATAACTTTACTGAATGCTACAATACCACATACAGCCTTGGAAACACAGTCAGTGGGCAATATTTAACTTATTTTAAAAACGGTAGCTTAATACAAGTACAGGACATTATGAATAAACAATGGTTTTGCAGGTGGTAGCATACTTAGCAAATAACACTGAAATGATTTAACTTTCAGAGAAGCAAATTTTGTTTGCATTTCCATTTAAATCAGAAAATGAGATAGGTGCTTGAAGAACGTTTTTCAATTACTTCTATGAATGGATTGCTTGTTTTATGAGGTCATACCAATGATTTAAGGATGTCTCATCTCTTTATTGTGTAACACACACACACACAAACACACACATACACACACACACACACACACACACACACACACACACACACACACACACACACACACACACACACACACACACAAACACACACATACACACACACACACACACTTATATGGCCCCAGCAAACCTAGCAAATCTCTCATGCTATTAACCATAAATCTCCAAAGCCTTAGAAACAAGATACCTGAACTCCAGGTGTGGATTTCACAAAACAACCCCAATATTATAGCAGGTACTGAAACCTGATTGAAATCATATGTAAAAGACACAGAATTTCTCCCCCCTGGTTACTCATGCCTAAGAGCAGATTGGCCCCAATAGAGAAGAGGGGGAGTAGCAATACTCCTCCCTAGCAAATATACTTTAATTCCCTACTCAAAACCAACTCTCAACTTCTCCCCAGCTGAAGTACTAATCTGTATATTAAAACTTAACAATCGTAAAAAGATTTCCATAATTGCTCTGTATATTTCTCCATGAAACAAAATACCAATATTAGAGAACATGCTTGCCTGGACATCCCAAAACATAGATAATGAAACCATTATCCTAGGTGATGTAAACATTGATTGGCAAGACTTTGCCCAAAAGAACCCCTCAAAAAACATAAACCTTTACAACTTCTCCCAACTAATTTAAGACATCACCAGACCCCACAAAAATAACAACCGGGGCTCCACAATAGACTGGATATTAGTGTCCAGCCCTAACAATATCATCACTGCAGGCATATTACCTAATACCATTAGCGACCACTACCCAGCATATATTGTTATGCAATTCTACCCCATCCCCAGGCCAATACCAATGCAGATCAACCAGAAATTTGATTAAGTTCCAACCATTCACATTTAATGAAACCTTAGCTAAAGTAAATTAGGAACCCCTCAAATCTCTACCACTTAATGAGGCTGTTGAATTCTCTAACTCAACATTTCTAGACATCCTAAATAGGCAAGCACCCACCCAACAAAAATGAATAAAACATAACCATACGAGCTGGCTCTCAAACTCTACCAAAGAAGTTAAGTCCACAAGGGATAAAAATCTGGAAATCAACTAAACAAAAGAAAACAAAGACCCCCTCAACTCTACTACAATACAAACAACTCTGTAACAGGCAAAATGACTAATAACCAAAGATAAAAAAAGCTCATTACCTCCACCTACAAAGCCAACATAAAGATAATCCCCAAAAATTCTGGTCCTCCATTAACCAGCTATTACACCCAGGCTCTTAAAGCATCCCGTCCCCTGACCCAGACAAAACCAATTCAAAATTTGCCACACTCTTCAATTCCTACTTCATTGACACCATAGCTCACCTAACCACCACCTTTCCTACAGTTAGCACCATCACCACCAGGACAGCAGATGACCATATCATCCCAGAAAACAATCCTATCCTCATCTCCAACTTAAACTCTCTCCCATACCCACCGCCACAATAAAAAAACTTTTACTTAAGCTAAAACCCTCTACTCTGGCCCCTGACAATCTACCCCAATACTTCCTTCAGCTAGCTGCAAATTCTATAGCTTATCCCATCAGCATACTCATTAACAGATTGATTAAAGAATCCCTAGTCCCAGACATCTGGAAAAAAGCATATATTCTCCCCTTACACAAAGGTGGCACCAACACAGACACCACAAACTTTTGGCCCATAGCAAATCTGTAAGTAGTTCTACCATACCATATCCCCTCAGTAAAAGTATTTATGCTATTTTTTCTTTAGTGTCCAAGAGTAGTTAGCATCACCTATAGCTTACCTGCTGTCTAGTCAATAATTAATATTAACAGCGGAACCGTTTGCACATCATAAGAGCAGGTTGCATTACTATATGGACTGCTAATGCTATGATGCCGTACAAGTACTCTGATATATCCCTAATTATACTACTGCTGAGTACCAAAGTTACATCTAAATTATTGGGATAAGGTAAAATACATGGCTTCCACTGGAGGACAAAGCAAAATAGTTATGTTTTTGTTATATCATGAACACATAATAAATACATAAATAAATAAAACTGTTTATATAACTAATATAGTTTGCATGAATATGCAAACTAATAAGAACTTAACAACAAAACTTATATTTAGACATTGCTGGATCTACCTGATTGCCAGTATGTTGACAGGCGAATAGATAAAATGAATCATCAGTCTTTCACTGAAACATTTGTGTTAAAAACTTATTCAGAGTATCTCTTATTGGTAGTTATGTCCCTCCTGCATTAAAAGAATAGTTACGCATGTAGAGGAGGCTCACAATCATTGAAAACTGTCAGATAATTGTATTCTATATATTATTTTTACTGGAGTTATTACTTCCATCAGTAATGCCACTAAATTCACATAAAAATACAACGATAATAATTAATGTAGTCTATTAATAAATGGGATTGCTTTCTATGGTGCTGTGTGACCATCCTAAAGTGATAATTGGTGACCTTTCTCATGAAAACTCCCTTTTAGACCAGCTTAGAAGGAGAGAGTTAATCCTCATGAATGGATGTTGGACAGGGATAAGCTGGTACACAGGTATGGTATGCCAGAAATAGATGATGTTATGTTGTCCATATCTTGCCTTCGTTCTTGCTATTTGGGTTTGGATTCAATCCTCGGCTCCGACTCGGCCGTATACTATAGCTTGAGAGCTTTTACTGGCTCGAGGCTAGACCCTATCCCAGCATGCCTAGCGGTTGTTACCTAGATCTCGTTTGCCGCTTACAATGTCGAGATTGTGGATGCTGTCTCAGGCTAAGTGTTTTTTTCTATTTGTTATTCTTTTTGAAGTAACTATTCTTATTTATCTTTCTAACTTGTTATTAATACCTGTCCTTCATTCTTATACCTTCCCTATCCCGTCTGAGTGACTTGCGTTTGTTTGAGAATAACCATTTTTCTCTCTGGCCCTTTTCCCTCTTCTAGACCCATTTAACTTAGAGGGTTTTTCACTTTTTCTTGCCTTCTTTAACTTTTTAAGGAGTTGCTGTTTAAGTTAGAGGCTCTCCTTAGGTGGAGAGTTCGCCGTTTAACTTAGAGGCTCCCCCCCCCCTTTCTCAGTTAAAAAAAAAAGATATTTTTTGTCTGTTATTGGATAGTTATCTTGTCAGCGTTTTTTTTCAATTTGTCTAGCCTTACATAGTGCTGTTCAACATTATGTCCAGAGATACTGCCAAGGAATAATCAAAACCTTCGGGTTTCAAAAAGTGTGATTCGTGCTGCCAAAAGATATCTCTTACGGATGGGCACACAAGTTGTGTATATTGTTTAGGACCTGTTCACCTGCAGGAGTCGTATTCTGTCTGCCATGCTTTTAGTTCACGAGTCCTGCAGGAGAGAAGAAACAAATGAATCTTAAGAGGTTTACTGAAGGGCCCCTTTGATGCTGCTATGGAGGGGACTCAGCCAGCAAAAAATACTTGAAAAACCCAAGCCTTCATCCTCTTCAGCTCCGAGTTCGGACCTATCTAGAGAGATGGGCAAGCTACCAGCTAAGTCGGACCCGAGTGCCACTTCTGACAAGACACTGTCACCTACAGCTCCATCTGTGTTTTCAGAGCCAGTAAAGTCCCACAAGCGTTCCAGGTCTCCTGCCTTGGAACCGGTGCAGTCTGCTCCACAGTCTCCTTTACTACAGTCTGTGGCAGGCAGTCACTGGTCTTCAACCCATTCTTCTTGGTCATCTAGGAGCCTCTCGGATGATGATGTGGAGAGGGTGGTGAAGAGGCTTCTTAGTACACCAACATTAGCAAAAATACTTTCGGGCCGATCCCAAATGGAAATGGTGCCGACAGCCCAAACAACAACTGTCTCGATTCCTCCTATGACTCCTCTAAGTTCGGAGCCGGAGTGTATGGAAGTCGTACTGGTGGAACCATCAGTTCCGGTAACCTCCTTCAGTCTTTCGGTTCTGTTTACTGCTCCGATCTCCTCGATTCCCCCTTCTAACAAGGGATCTGGGAGCTGACACTCCCTCGTTGGCTCTGAGGGGGAAGCGGCATTGGACCCATGTCCGACCCTACTCTCCTCTCAGAGCTTCGGCGCAGGTCAGCTCGGCTTCTACATCAGCCTCGGAGCCGTCACCCTCAGTTTGGATGAAGTCGCCGGCTTCTTCAGAGCCGGAGACTCTTGAGTCGGGACCACAATGCCTTCAAGGTGATGAGGAGTGTGCTGTCTGCTGATACAGCTCCACCCTCGGCTCCATTGGCTCCTTTGCCTTCAGTGCCGGTGTCCAACTCTGAACCTCCCCTCCGCCTCAAGCATAGGGAACCCATGCTCCAGGATGCCCCATTGGGCGATCCCACCTCTTCTGAAACCTCCCTTGAGCATCCCTCGGAGGAGGTCCCTCGGAAGAGGACTTGCAAGAGGAAGCATGTGGACTCCCCTGAGTCCTTGACGTTAGACACAGAATTGGATGACTCAGAAGGGTCCTCACGGTTCCTCTCTGAAGATGTCTCTTTTTCAGACATCTTAGAAATCTTTCGACAGAGGGGTGACTGGAAGTCCCTTACCCCTTCTGAAGGTGAGTCAGTGTACCTGGATGCATTCGGTTCCAGACCCTCCACCTCTTGGGCATCTCCTCCTTTCGACCCACTATTACACTTTGTGAGTCGAAAGGCGTGGAGCTCTCCAGACACGATTGAACCAGTTCCGTGGAGGCCCAATAAATTCATAACAGCCCCTGAAGACAGACTCTTCTTATCCAAAGGTGTTCCCGTTGATGTTATGGTGGTGGCAGCAGCCACCAAGAAGGAATTAGAAACTTCTTCATCTGTCCATCCACTGTAAAAAGAGTCTCGTACAATTGACAGATACGGGAAGCGTATGTTTTCTTCAGCGACCTTTACACTCAGGTCGCTGAATTATTTGTCCCACTTTACAAGACTTCAAAGGGATCTTCTCAAAGAGTTAGGAGATATCTTACAGGATCCTACAGCTGCTGGAGCCTCAGACAAGGCGGCTTCTCAGCTTGCGGCCTTGACTTCAGTGGTTAACTCCTCCATGCGGCTAATTTTTTCCGCAGCCAATGGGGCAAGCAGGGCGGCAGGCACAGGGGTAGCTTTACGCAAACATTCCTGGATGCGCCTTTGTTATTTTGCGGAGCCCTTCAAGTCTTCCTTTACCAATGCCCCCTTTGACGGCTCGTTCTTGTTTGGACCTCAGGTAAAACAGACTCTTACCAGGTGTGAACAGGATAGCAAAACTCTCTCTGCTATGGGAGTACATTTTTGTGCTCCATCTAGGCCCTATCCAAAAGGCCATAAGAGAGGAAAAATGTGGGGTAAATAACAATGGAAGATGCCAGTCTTGCAGCAGGGGGGGGTCCGCAGAAACAGTGCGACAGAGATACCTTCTCTGGTAGGCCTTTCCAGCACTCTTGAAGGGAGGCTCGACTTACTCCGGAGACAGTCGGGGGAGATTATCCTTGTACCCACAAGCCTGGCAGAAAATCACAGAAGATACATGGGTACTATCGATATTATCCGGAGGTTCTTCCAACTCCCCTGTCAAAAAGACAACACTCTATCCCAGATGTTCCACCCAGTCTTTGGGATCAAGCAAACTTAGAGGCTCAAAGGTTGCTAGGAAAAGAGTCATCCAGGAAGTCCCCGCAGACCAAATCAGATCCGGAACTTACTCAAGGTTGTTTTTAGATCCAAAGGAGACAGGGGACTGCAGACCCATGTGGGATCTCAGCAGGCTGAACAAATCAGTCAAGAAAACAATGTTCTGGATGGTAACACTGCAGTCCATTCTTCCCTTTCTGAGTCAGGACAATTGGATGTGCTCTGTCGATCTCCAGGATGCTAACTACCACATAAAAATGGACAGACGTTCAAGGAGATATCTGCACTTCCGGCTGGGAGCCAGTCATTATCAGTTCAGAGCACTGCCCTTTGGTCTCATTAAAGCCCCCAGAGTGTTCACCAAATCCATGGCAGTAGTTGAGGCTCACCTGAGGCGTCAAGGATTTCAGGTGCTTCCATATCTAGATGACTGGCTCCTTACTGCCACCACCGAGCATCAACTAATCAGGGCAAGGGAATCCACAATTCGCTCTTGTTCTCAACTTGGGATCACCATAAACTATGAAAAATCTGCCTTGTTGCCTTGTCAATATATTACCTTTATAGTGGCAGATTTCAACACAAGGGCCATGATAGCAACACTACCTCAAGAAAGAGTATTACCGATCCATTGCCAAGTTGTCATGCTGTTCACACAAAAGAGAATTCAAGCAAGATTTGTCCTCAAGATCCTGGGTTCTATGGTGGCAACAATCTCTCTGGTCCCGATGGCTCCCTTTCATATGAGAGATCTACAGTGGCTCCTATTTGCACAATGGTCATTCCAGAATTTACCCTTGTCACATCAGATTCTGATCACGGAATCCTGTAAAAAGGATTTGGAGTGGTGGCTTCACTCCCCTGTGGTAACAATAGGCAGGCCATTTCTACACCCCCAACCTGTAGCCACAGTGGCCACGGACGCTTCCCAGAAAGGGTGGGGGGCATTGTCTGGAACAGACTGTTCAAGGGACTTGGCAGGAACACGAGTACCACTTGCACATCAGTCTCCTGGAGATGAGAGTGGTGCTTCTGGCGTTGCAAGCACTTCAGGACTTTCTACCTACAGGGACTATAGCAATTCAGATGGACAATATGTCGGTAGTATGGTACATCAACAAACAGGGCGGAACCAGATCTTACCCCTTGTGTTCAGAGGCTGTACGAGTTTGGCAATGGGAGATGTCTTCCCAATGCTTTCTAGTTGCAATGCACATCCAGAGGAAATCCAACGTGATAGTGGACAAGCTCAGTATCCTGATGCCTCATGAGTGGTCCCTGAAGCAGGAAGTTGCAGACTTGATTTTTCACAAATGGGGCCAGCCATGCTGCAATCTGTTTGCCAACCACCTCAACAACAAATGCAGCAGCTACTTTGCCCTAGTCCCACCACTGGGATAATCACCCAGGGATGCACTTGTTTACGATTGGCCCCCGGGACTGCTTTACGCCTTTCCACCTGATCCCCAAGGTTCTTCAGAAAGCACAGTTGTTGGGTTGCAAGCTGGTCCTCATTGCCCCTTACTGGCCTTGTCAGATATGGTTCCCATTCCTTTGGCTTCACCTGCAGGGGGAGCCTTGGATCCTGGACCCAGCGCCAGATCTTTTGATGCATCAGTCGAGGGCTCCCCATCCTTCCATTCAAACTCTCAAGCACACAGCTTGGTTTCTCCACTTCCCATCTTAGCCAGGCTTCCCAATGTTTCTCCAGCAGTTCAACACATTTTGATTTCCTCCCATAAGCCCACTACTAGGAAACTTTCTGCTAGTAAATGGAAGAGGTTGTCTTGTTGGGCAGACAAAAACCAGGTTGATCCCTTTACTGCTCCCATTTCAAAGATTCTTGAATTTCTTGCTGAAACCTTTGAGCGAGGAGCAGCTGCAGCTACTGTCCGAGTTCAGTTAGCTGCCATTTCTAATTTCCATATGTGAGAAATGGGGTCCAATATCATGTCCCATAGGTTATGCAAGGCATCCCTAAGAGGTACTACCCTCTTAAGACCTCCAATAAGAGAACTTCTTCCTCCCTGGGACCTAAATTTAGTTTTAGATGCTCTGATTCTTTCTCCCTTTGAACCATCTGCTTCTTGTCGGCTCAAATTTCTGACTTGGAAGACCCTTTTCTTGTTTGCAGTTACCTCAGCTAGAAGGGTTTCAGAATTACAGGACTTATATATTCATCCACTGTACTTGATTTTCTATAAAGATCGGGTTTCTCTCAGAACCAACCCCTCTTTCTTACCCAAGGTTTGTTCTGATTACAATTTGAATCAATCCATAGAACTTCCTGTGTTCTTTCCCAATCATAGCAACAAGGCACAGTATAAGCTTCATCAGTTGGACATTCATAGGCAGTTACATTTCTATTTACACAGGACCAAGGACTTTAGAAAATCTGACCAATTGTTCATATCCTTTGCGGACAATAAAAAAGGTTGTGCAGTCTCAAAGGTGACTTTATCAAAGTGGCTTTCAGACACTATAAAACATGTCTACGAGTTGCATAAACAAAAACTTCCAGGGAAAATTAAAGGGCACTCAAGGGGCTTGGCTACCTCTATTGCCTTTCAAGGCAGACTGCCTTTGGATTCAATCTGTGCAGCAGCTACATGGGCTAATCCTCATATTTTTATCACTCATTACAAAGTAGATGTGGCCTCCCGGAACAGGGCATCCTTTGGCTCCACGGTCCTGAAGAGTTTTTTCCAGTGAGCCATTTTTAAAGATCAACCAGAAACATCGTAAAGATTGGAAAGTTTCCCAGGAAGGGGGTGGAATTTTGCTACATGACTTAACTCATTAGCAAACAGACAACATATACAAATGAATTCATTAAAAAAAGGAGAATGGCATGTTCGACAAGGAAGAGCGTTATACAATCAGCGAAGCAGGGGAGCGTACAGAAACAAGAACAAGAGAAGCAGAAATTCGTAAAAAATGTATAATCTCTCTGACATAAATGACTGGAATTTTGAAGTTTTTTATCTAGGATTTTCATTTATTTCTGCTGTAAGGACTCATTTAGTGGACTGGAATTTTAACTCACTTAACATTTGTTCAGTATATATGATTGCTGAATTTGAATTATTTCATGCCAAAGAGATACATGTTCTTTTACCCTATAAACTGTTAAGAAATAAGTACATTTTTAATCCTCCTATAAATTATGCCTTAGAAGTGTTTTGAAAGTTTGTGAGGAAATAATTTGTGATTTTTTAGCTCAGCCGGTTAAACATTCTTAGTTTAATTTAAATACATTCAAAGGGAAAGCTGTTGAAGAACCGAAAATTATGAAAGATGTTAACTATCTTAATTCTGATGGGGGTTATTGTGTTAGTGAAACTGATTATGAGTAAAATACAAATTTATTACAGTTAGGTAACTAATTATAAGAAGTAAATTATTTAGACAACAGTAAAGCTGATAAAAGATTGATTATGAACTTCTGAATATAAAAGGTTATTTCTTCGGAGAAATATACTTTGTTTTTCATACTCCATTTCCAAGAGGTGGTGTGCCTTTTGGTTTCTAGAAAATTGAAAAGGATGTTTATAACCTGCTTTAAATGCCAATTACTCCTGCTAGTGGCTCAAAAGTAGAACCATTAATATTATTTGTTGATCATAAATGTAAATACATTGTGGAAAATATTTACTTTTTTTCAAGATTCTTGGTATATTTAAATTTAATGTAAGAGTGTTCAATCTCGCCATTTGTTCTTACACACGGATCGAGGAGAGCTCGGACCAGATAGAAACTTGAGTTGTTGTTGATTTCTTCAGATAAGAATTCTAATTTTTTCTTGCTGATACTTCCTTATAGTTAGTAGTTATTGTAGAAGTGCTGTGTGTGTGTGATATATATATATATATATATATATATATATTTATACCCATTTTTCTTCTTCAGGCACCCTTGTGGCCTAACCCTTTTTTTTCGGTGTGTTTTTTTTGTGAGAGTTTTCTGTATATAACCTGTTTTATAGACATATATTGCTATAGGATTAGTATTTTTTTTCTATTATCATAGTTATTGTCATTATTACTGTACTATGTCAGAAAAAGCCAAATCTGGCTTTAAAAAATGTCAGTGTGGGCAGAAATTGTCCATTACTGACAATCATGCTTCCTGTGTCTACTGTCTTGGCCCTCTCCATCTCCAAGAGGATTGCTCTATTTGCCATTCCTTTAGCGGGAGGGTCATGACAGATAGACGCAGGAAGCTTATTGACAGAGGATTGTTGAAGCCGGCCTTTCAAGAGGCTTTGGACAAGTTGGATCATGCTTCTAAATCCTCAAAGGGGTTGAAGATGTCGGAGCCCATGTCATCGGCTCCAAGTTCATCTTCTCGGGTTCGTTCGCCGGTTCCACAGATCTTGGGGCCGAACGTCGAACATTTATCTTTTCCTGAGCCCCAGATCTTGGAACCGGTGTCGGAACTGCCACCACCGTCCATTCTTCGGTCGGTGCCATCTTCAGCTCCTTCGACCCGTTCTTCCAGACCCTTGTCTGACACAGATGTGGATCGTGTCGTGCAGAAACTCATGGAGAACATGGCCCTTTCCAAGTTAATTGCAGTTTCCTCCCAGTTGGTGTCGAAACTAAAAGGCCTCCCTATATCTCCAACGGGTCCTCCTTTGAGACTCATCCAGATCTCGGATCCGGGAGAAGATGACCTGATGATAGTGGAGCCCTCGGTGCCGAAACCGTCCATTGCATGATTGGCACCTTTGACTTCGACTCCTTCGGAACCATTAGGGGAGTCGCGGAGCCGACGGTCTTTGCTCGGTTCCGGGACCGAGAGTCGTACCGACCTGTTGGTTCCGACTCTCCCTCTGGGGGCCTTGGCACAGACTGGTTTGGCTCCGTCCTTGCAGTCGGAGCCCACGGCACCTGGTTCTGGGATGTTTCCGTGTTCTTCGGAACCGGGAGAGCCCTCGGCCAGGGGTTTGGGGGCCTTTGACCTTATGAGGAAGGTATTGTCTGCACAGACAACCACATCATCAGGGGAATCTTCTTCTTCCCCAAAAGGGCCACTTTCTGTTTCTGCTCCCACGATCCATCCCAAGCGTCGAGCCCAATTGCCTCAGCCGCCCACAGAGGGTTCCCCCTGTTCCTTGGAGGCCTCACCAGAAGCCCCCTCTGATGAGGTCCCAAGGAAATGGTTGTGCAAGAGGAGGCACATAAATTCCCCACAGGAATCTCTAACGTCTGACACCGACTTGGATGAGGCAGAGGGGTCCCCCAAATCACCCTCGGAGGATGTGTCATTTGCAGACATCCTGGAGATCTTGAAACAGAGGGGTGATTGGCAGTCCCTAGCCCCCTCTGAGGACGAGTCGGTGCTGCTGAAGACTTTTGGGGCTCAACCTTCTACCTCCTGGGTGACCCTGCCCTTCGATGAATTAATGGATTTGATTGCTCGAAGGCCGTGGGAGACACCTGACACAGTGGAACCAGTTACTAGGAAACCAAACAAGTTCATCTCTGCCCCCCCAAGGTAAATCTTATCTCACCAAGGGAGTCCCTGTCGACGCTATGGTGGTGGCGGCAGCCACGAAAAAGGAGATGTCTGAGTCTTCCTCATCTGTTCATCCTCCTAATAAGGATTCTAGGACTATGGACAGATATGGGAAGCGCATTTTTAGTTCAGCGACCTTTTCCATGCGTTCGCTAAACTACCTGACCCATTTCACACGTTTGCAGAGGGATCTCATCAAGGAGCTGACAGATACCCTCCAGGGTAACACAGATGCTGCTGTTTCAGACAAGGTAACAGCACAACTTAACACCCTCACCTTCATAGTAAACTCATCCATGAGGCTCATCTCGTATGCAGCCGAGGGATCAAGTAGAGCTGCAGCTTCAGCGATTGCTCTTCGAAGACAATCATGGATGCGGCTGTGCTCCTTTGCGGAAGCCTTCAAGTCTTCCTTTGCCAATGCCCCTTTTGATGGTGCTACTCTTTTCGGGCCCAAGGTTAAGGAGACTCTCACTTGGTGCGAGCAAGAGGGAAAGACCCTGTCTGCTGTCGGGGTCCGTTTTTCTGCTCCTACTAGACCGTACCCCAAAGGGCAATGAGGCGGAAAAATGTGGTTCCGTAAGAATCAGGGATCTTTCCAGACCACACAGAGTGATACCCCCTCCAGAGGCAGAGGGGGGGTAGAAATGGAAGACGGCGGCAGAGGGGGTCCGCATAACCAAGGCGACAGGGATTCCGTCCCTGGGAAGCCTTTCCAGCACTCCTGAACAGAGGCCCGGCTGTCCTGCTCTGGAGGCAGTCGGGGGTCACTTAGCTTTATACCCACTGGCCTGGCTAAACATTACTTCAGATTCTTGGATAAAAAGCATTATAACCAGAGGATACAAAATCCCCTTCATTTCAACACCACCTCTGCAGAGAAAATTTCCAGATGTGCCACCCCGTCTACGAAAGCTAGCAGCTGTAGAAATTTCAAAGCTGCTCGAAAACAGAGTCATCCAACCAGTCCCGGTGGACCAAAGAGAATTCGGAACTTACTCAAGGTTCTTTTTAGTTCCAAAAAAGACAGGGGACTGGAGACTGATCTTAGATCTCAGCCATCTCAACAACTTCGTGAAGAAGGAAAAGTTCCAGATGGTCACGCTTCAATCAATCCTTCCATTCTTACAGAAGGACGATTGGATGTGCTCTATAGATCTCAAAGACGTGTACTACCACATCAAAATGGCCAGACCATCCAGAGATCACCTGCGCTTCCGGCTGGGGGCCAGTCACTTTCAGTTTCGAGCTCTGCCCTTTGGACTCACCTCAGCCCCCAGGGTATTCACCAAATGCATGGCAGTAGTTGTGGCTCACTTGAGACGACAAGTATTCCGGGTGTTTCCCTATCTGGACGACTGGCTCCTCACCGCCACCACCGAGCGTCGACTATTGCAAGCCAGAGACTATACAATCGGCCTTTGTTCCCACTTAGGGATATCCATAAACTTCGAAAAGTCTTGCTTATCGCCCTCACAGTGTATTTCCTTCATCGGAGCAGATCTAAATACACGATCGACACTACTGAAACTCCTCCCAGTAAGAGCTTCAATGCTCAAACAGCAGGTCCTACTTCTGCTAGTCAGCAAGAAAGCCCCAGCCAAACTGGTGTTAAAAGTGTTGGGACTGATGGCAGCCGCACTAATTGCAGTCCCTATGGGAAGGTTACACATGAGGATTCTTCAGTGGCTGCTCTTTGCGCAGTGGTCGTTCCAACACCTACCCCTAACGCACGAGATCAGGATAACAGAATCTTGCAGATGGGACCTCTCATGGTGGGTGCGCGATCATAACCTCACTGTGGGTCGTCCGTTCGTTCTACCCATTCCAACAGCCACAATAACCACGGACGCTTCCCTGATAGGGTGGGGGGGCCTTTTTCAGGGAAGAACAGTCCAAGGAGAATGGTCCAGCATGGAGTACACTCTACATATAAATGTTCTGGAGTTGAGGGCGGTGTTCCTGGCGTTGCAACACTTCCAAGCCCTCTTACCTCTAGGGACAGTAGCAGTTCAGACAGACAACATGTCTGTAGTCTGGTACATAAACAAGCAAGGGGGAACCAGGTCTTACCCGTTATGCAGAGAGGCCATGAGAATTTGGCAATGGGCAGAGTCCACGGGTCGCTTTCTGATAGCAACGCACATCCCGGGGTCATCCAACGTCATTGCGGACAGGTTGAGCAGAGCCATCCTGTTACCTCATGAGTGGTCCCTGAATTCACAGACGGCGAAAAAGATCTTCCGCAAATGGGGCCAGCCTTGCTGCAATCTGTTTGCTTCCCCATTGAATACAAAATGCAGAAGCTACTTTGCCCTTCTACCCCCTCCGGGGGATGTCCCCAGGGACACACTGATACACGATTGGCTCCCAGGTCTCCTATATGCATTCCCACCGACTCCATTGATTCCCAGATTTCTACAGAAAGCCAGGAGCCTGGAAAGGACTATAATACTCATAGCCCCATTCTGGCCTCTTCAAATATGGTTCCCCTTTCTTCGAGCCCATCAAATAGAGGAACCATGGATTCTGGACCCAGTACCAGATCTTCTGACACATTCGTCGGGAGTTCCTCACCCGTCTCTACAGTCCCTCAAACTAGCAGCTTGGCTGCTCCGCTTCCCTGCCTAGCCAGGTCTCATCTACTCCTTCCGGCAGTTCAACACATCCTAGTTGCTTCTCATAAAGCTTCCACTACTAAGCTCTATACGAGTAAGTGGAAACGCTTTGTATATTGGGCATCTAGTCAAAACTTGGATCCCTTGGTAGCTCCTCTACATAAAATTTTAGAATTCTTATCCATCCTTTTTCATGAAGGAGCTTCTACTTCCACTCTAAGAGTACAGTTGGCGGCCACATCAAACTTCCATATTGGTGAGGGAGGTTCTCCCATTATGTCTCACAGGCTTTGTAAAGCCTTTTTGAAAGGAACCTTCCATCTTAGACCGCCTGTCATAAAACCTTTCTTTCCATGGAGCCTGAATTTGCTGCTGTCGCAACTCATGTTGCCACCTTTTGAGCCTGCTTCATCATGCCTCCTAAAGTTCTTGTCGTGGAAGACGCTGTTTCTCGTCGCTGTGACCTCAGCTCTTCGAGTCTCAGAGCTACAGGCATTATCGGTCAGACCACCTTATCTAATATTCCATCCAGACAGGGTTTCTTTGCGTACAAATCCATCTTTCCTTCCAAAAATATGTTCAGTTACGAATATTAACCAGTCTATAGAGCTCCCTACCTTTTTCAAAAACCATACTAACAAACTGGAGTATATGTTGCACAAGTTGGATGTTCACAGGCAGTTAAGATTTTATTTAGACAGGACCAAAGCTTTCAGAAGAACGGATCAACTCTTCGTCGCTTTTGCAGACAATAAAAAGGGCATGGCAATAACTAAACGTACACTATCTAAATGGCTTGCTGACTGTATAACATTTGTATACTCTAAATCAAACCAATCCTTACCAAACAAACCTAAGGCCCATTCTACCAGATCTGTTTACACTTCCTTAGCTCATGCGGCTTGCTTGCCTTTGGACACTATTTGTGCAGCAGCCACGTGGTCTAAACCACATACTTTCATCACCCATTATAGAGTGGACAAGGTCTCCAAGGATAGGACATCATTTGGTTCCACTGTGCTTAGGAACGTTCTTCCATGAGTCACTCAGGGTCACGGAGCTAGGGACGCTACCCGTGTGTAAGAACAAACGGCGAGATTGAACACTCTTACATAAAGAAGTTATGTCCTTACCATAACGTTCCATGTAGAGTGTTCATCTCGCCTTTGTTCTTACATTCCCTCCCTTTCCCCCCCATGTGTTTGGAAGAACTGGTAGGATTAGAGTCTGATCGATGTGTCTTGACCCCTTCCGGGGTATATGGTCCCGTGTGTCATGGGATATATGCTTAGACCATTAGTTATTGCTATGGTGAGAGAATGTCTCTGAATGGCTGAAGAGAGTGTATGCTTCTAGCACCGCAGGTGTTGGATCCTTTGGTCTGGTTTGTTTGCAAACTAGATCTGAGTAATGGCAGGGAGGATTGTGGGATATGGGCTGGTCTCGAGCTTCTCTGAGATTCAGAGCTTTGCAATTCGGCCGACTCGGAGCCGAGGATCGGCTCCGAACCCGTGTGTAAGAACAAAGGCGAGATGAACACTCTACATGGAACGTTATGGTAAGGACATAACTTCTTTTTATCACATTTTGATGTTACTGACAGTGCAAGGCTGTTAACCGTTATTGATGTTAAAATGTTTTGCACTTATAAACCACAAGAGATGGGAGTAGAAATTCTCTTGGTTTGTTCAAATATTTGGATTTATCAAATACTGATTGTATATTGTTATATTTAATTTTAGATAATATATTTTTAGAAGATGCATATTTTAAATAATACTAATAATAATAATATTTGTTTTGGAGCCGGTATGTATTCTCCTTTTGCTAATCTACTTATTAACAAAATTTATTAGTCCTGGACTGAGAATAAAATAGGCAGAATAGGATGAGTGCTCTACCCTGGCTAACATATTCATAATAAGTAAATGCATTACTTGGCAGGAAAGGGACATTTTATATAAATTGAATATTTTAAATATATTACATTTTATAAATATTTCATTGATTATTTCATTTTAATTTAGTGAAGTCCTGTTGAACATTTTCATTATTTTATGGCTGAGGTGAATAATAGTAGTGAATACGATTTTGCAGGTCGACAGTTAGATCTTAAAGGTCAATGTCTAGATATAGAAAATTATTTTGCTTTAATTCAACATTTTACAGAAAGTTTCTGAAAGCCACTAGCTGTCATCCTGACTAGCTGAAAAGAAATTTTATTAAGGGAAATTAAGAGCTAGTTTATAAGGCTGTTTCATTTAACATCAGATTGCAGTGAATCTTTTGGAAGAAACAGATGTGTAAGGAGCATGGTATTAATTTGAAATAAGTGATTAATAACACACTGGATTGTTTTAAACCTAATTTATTTGGTAACAATACAAGTGGAACAAATATTAAAAATTACAATACTGAAAATTACGGATGTGCTTTGGAAATCGTACCCTCTCTATAGACATCCATCAAATAAAGAACATCTTGATGAATAACTGAACATTGTGATGGGAAACATGGAGATAACTAAAATATGTTTTCTTGAGACCAGGGATCATTGTAATAAAAGTTTCCTTATGTAAAAAAGTAATTGAACTTAAACCTGAAACAGCTGGTATATGCTCTGTTTTATATTCAATAGCCCTAATGGCTTTGGTAATTATTCAGGAAAATCACAAGGTTTCCAGTGGTTTTACTTGCATTTCTGGTGGTACTGTCTGTTTAGATAGGTGTTCATCTTGCAGATATTGCAATATGAGGACTACCACTAGGAAACTTGTGGCACAAATATATGCGAGCATATTTACACTGTAAAATATAACAAACACTGCTTTGTATAAACTTGGCAATAATGTGTAAACATTTAAAAATACTTTTAATGTGATGGCTTGCCAAGGCAAGGGTGGTGATTTAAATAGTTTTCTAGAAAGAAGATAACTATTTTGGCAATTACTGTTGAAGGCTGACAGATTACCTGGCATCAATAAAAGCATTACCAATTAGTCACTTATTAAAATGAAGTGCTTTAGCGTTTCTTTGTTCCTTATTACCACTTAAGCATTTTTTAATTTTAATTTTATTTTTATTTTGATAATAAATTATAGCATGTTTTTCATTCACTACAAAAAAAAAATCAAGGCTTTTGCAAACATTTTTTCTGCTGTAATATCAATTATGACCATTAAATGGTATAATTGTAAAGGTATTAGTTTGGACATGGTTTATTTATTTTAAGCATTAAGTATTTAATTATGCAAGTGTGCTATTACTGGTATTTAGTCATGTGAGAGGTGGTACCTTATTTAAACACCAGTGAATGGTTTATTGTTTTATCTGATGAAGTTTTTATGCTATTGTATGAAGTTGCTAATTAAAGCATTTTTCTTGTTTTAATAGTGGTATTTTATTTATTTATTCTTAAAAAAAAGAAAACCTCAGAAATATTTGCTGTAGGGTACCAAATGAAGAGGCATTGGCTATAGACACCTTCTCTGTAAGCTGGGCAGACCTCTTACCATATACTTTTCTTTCAAATGTTCATCGTGTTTCACTGTTGCAGTCATTACTCTTGGGTTATCCTGCTGGCTGGCTATCCGCAATTGGCGTGTTCCAAAGTCTAGGTCCGGTGTCGGTTGCTGTCGCCTCTTCCCTGACGTCAGTGCACCAGGGGTATAAAAGATGCAGCTGACGCCATTTTCTTCAGTCTTTCTTGCCGTGCGTTGCCCGAAGCAAAAGCAGTTCGCAAGTGCCGGTTGGCCGACTCCTGAGATTTTCTAAGCTGAATTTCAGATCCAAAGTCTTCATTAAAGCTAAGTACCCCGTTGGGGAAACTTTTTTCTTGCTCCAGACCGATGTCAGAAAAAGTTAACAATTGTATTTCTTGTGGGAAGCAAATACCTCACAAGGATTTTCACTCTTACTGTATTCCTTGCCTAGGCCCTGATCACAATGATGCTAGCTGTCAGTTTTGCGCTAGATTCAACCAACGCACTATAAAGAGTTGGTTCGATTTTGCATTTCATTACTTTGGCCGAAGATCTAATTATATAATGCCGGTGGAACAGCCGACAGCCGGAGTTTACAAAAAACGCAAGGACAAGGATAGGCATCCGAGGTCCAAAACTGACGACAAAGCATCTTCTAGGCCAGTCACCGGTTCGCCGGTTCTCAGTGAGGCACTTTCGCAGCCCCTGGTGCCCACTACCTCAGAGCCACAGGCCGCTTCCGACTCCCACGTGGAGCCGACTGGGCCTCTGGAAACTCAAGGTATTGGACACTCGGAAATCAATCCCTCAGATGGGTCCGGAGCCTCTGAGCAGGCATCGGCTTCTGAGGGTGTTTTCAGACCTACACAACTATATATTAAGCCATTGTCAGCTTCAAAGACAAAGACTAAAGCAGCTGTAAAGACAAAGAAACAAGTACAGCATTCTCCTAAAAAACAGATGCTCAAAATGGCCGAAGACCTAATTACTTTGATCAGGGGCTCCCATCCCCCTCCTGATAAGAGACCTAGGCAAGAGACAGAGTATGACTCTTCTGATCAGGTATCTATTTCCTCTTCTGAACATGATTTTTCCATGCTTCCTTATGAGGATTTTGATGCTGAAGAATCCATTCCTTCAGCCGCTACTCCTGAGGACTATTCCTTTGGGGAAACACTGCATACTATGAGGGAGCATTTCCACTGGGAGAGCCAAGATTATTCTGAGTATAAGGCCCAGAGACTTCCTGCTACTTCCTCAGCATAGACCCCTTGCCATTCCTCATGTTTTAGACATTGTAGATGATGTATTGTCAGAGTCCAGACTATCCCCAGACTCTTTACCCCCTGCACCTGCTAAGCCAGACAGATACTACAGGCCCCAGATTCTCATAAATTCCTATATAAAAAGCCTGTGCTGACCTAGAAACTATATCTCAGGGTCCCAAGGGGGTTAAGGCTGCTACTGTGAAAAACCCTGTCCCCTCTAATAGGGATTCTAGGGCTCTAGACAGATGGAGGAAAAAAGTATACACTTCTGCCACCCTGGCTGTAAGGGCTTTAAATTGTCAATTTCATATGCTTAAATATCAGCAATATTTACTGTCACTACTTAAACAGAAAATGTTGACAAATACTGAATGTTCTGAGAACAAGGAATTGCAGGATTTATTGCATGCAACTGAACAAGTGGGAAAGCATACTTTGCAATATGGTTATGATTCACTGGAGGCTTCTTGCAGGGCCACTGTTACAGGTTCTGTTATTAGAAGGCATGCTTGGTTAAAGGAACAAAATCTGCCTGATCATGTTAAAGCAAAATTATTAGATGCACAATTACAGCATGATACTTTGTTTGGTACTAAAGCAGAAGAGGTGTTGAAAAAAATGGAGGATAAAGCAAAATCCATGCAGACAGTCAAGGATTTCTTACAGGTACAGCCACCCAGGTTTAGCAGGAACTGGCCTTCTAAAAATTGTTCCTTTCCAGTCTCAGACAGACCACAAAGAGGCAGATACAGGCTTTCTAGAGGCAGATCTCAGCCCCAAGGCTCATACAGGCCTAAACAATGGGGTGCTCCTACCTCCAAAAGTGGAGAAGACAAATCACAACCTTACAGGAAACAGTCCCAATGACTTTCCTCTTCCAGTTCCAAGCAGTTTCCTTTTGACAGCCCCCTTAGGGGGAAAACTAGCACTTTTTTCAGCAAATTGGCAAATGGTTACCCAAGACGAATGGGTTCTCAGCATAGTGTCCCAAGGCTACAGGTTCCATTTCCACACCCTACCAAGGTCAAAGGGCATGCCAGACCTGCCACACAATCAATGGGCAGAGGCACAAAAACAAATTTCAGCCCTCATGGACATGAGGGCCATTCAGCAAGTACCACAACAAGAGCAGGGGAAAGGATTTTACTCTAGACTTTTTCTAGTGCCCAGGAAGGACAAAACCTGGAGACCAATTCTGGACCTATCTATACTAAATACGTTTCTGGAAGTACCAAAATTCAAGATGTTGACTCTTCAGCAGCTACTGCCCATGCTGGGCAAAAGGGCTTGGCTAGTAAATTTGGACCTAAAAGAGACATACCTGCATGTCCCAATCAGACAATCTTGCAGAAGATACCTCAGATTCATAGCTGGCTCAATGCATTACCAATTCTGTGCACTGCCCTTTGGCTTATCTACTGCACCCAGGATCTTTACAAAATGCCTGGCACCAGTAATTGCGTTTTGTAGACAAAAAGGAATTCAAATTTATCCCTACTTGGACGACTGCCTAATTCAAACAGAGAACAAAGACACTCTTCTAAAGCATGGCCTAGGGTACACAGTAAATGAAAATAAATCAAAACTAGTGCCCTCTCAAGAGATAATATTCCTGGGTGCAAGCTTAAATACAACTGCCCAGATAGCTTATCTCACGCCAGACAAGCAAAAACAACTGACTACTTACTTCAAGAAATTGGCTACAAAAACCCAGTCGTTGGGAGGGTGGCCTAATGGTTAAGGTGTTTGCCTTACAAACACAATGTGCAGGATTTGAGTCTCACAAAGGATAATTGGCTAGGCTTAAAATGGCTCGCAAGGGCAGTTACCTTAGTACTAATCTATGAACCTATCTGCAAGGAAAATCCTGCAGGCCTTGGGTTTCATGGCATCCTGCATTCTACTAATTTCATATGCCAGATTGCAGTTGAGGAAACTACAATGGTATCTGAAAAGTGTGTGGACTCAGCATTGCCACAGCCTGGAGACAGTAATTGCACTCAGCATTGCCACAGCCTGGAGACAGTAATTGCACTCATTCCCTGCCTACAACAGGAGTTTCGATGGTGGGCAGAAGCCTGTCACCACAACAAGGATCTACCATTCAGATTACCCACAGCCAGACAGACACTGACAACGGATGCATCAGATTATGCCTGGGGGGCCCATGTGGCAGGAAAATCTATTCAGGGCACATGGCCTGCAAACCAGATACATCTTCACATCAATCAAAAAGAGATGCTAGCTGTTCAAAATGCCCTGACAGCTTTCAAGGACCTGCTACATCCAGGGCAATTACTAATAAAGACAGACAACACTACGGTCAGGTGGTACATAAACAAGCAGGGAGGTGCTCATTCCTACCCCCTCTGCAGACAAGCAATGACCTTATGGGACACAGCATTGGCCTTTCAACTTCACCTGCAAGCTCAATTCCTGCCAGTAAAAACAAATACTCTGGCAGACGAACTAAGCAGAAACCTCATGGATCCCCACAGATGGAAAATGGATCCACAAGTCTTCAGGATGATAACAAGGAAATGGGGATACCCAGACATAGATCTATTTGCCTCCCCTCACAACTGTCATTTGCAGAGATTTTGCACAAGGACTTACCACAAGCAAGCATGGAAAGTCGACGCTCTATCATTCAGCTGGAAAAATCTAACAGTATATGCTTTTCTCCCACTACCTCTCCTTCCCAGAGTACTCCTAAAGGTCAGACAAGAGAAGCCAAAAATTATTCTGATTGCACCAGACTGGCCACGCCAGCACTGGTACCCAATCCTGAAGAGCTTGTCTCAAGGTCCAGCATGGATATTGCCTCAAACTTCTCACTTGATGACTCAACAAAACAATCAGATCATGCACGGCCAACTCAGGACCTTAAATCTGGCAGCATGGTGGATAATGTAGCCATAATGAACACTCTCCTTTCAAAAGCAGTTATAGATGTTATCTTGGAGGCCAGGAGGCCCAGTACCAGAAAGTCTTATGCAGAAAAATGGAAGAGATTCTGTGCTTGGAACCAGGAACAAGGCATTGACACGTCTGTACCAAACATTCCTCAGATTTTACAATACCTGACTGAGATGCTGAACAAAGGCCTTTCTTTCCCATCAATTAAAATTCATGCCTCTGCCATTTCTGCACATTACAATATGGAACCACCTATCTTTTCTCACCTTTTAATAAGGCAGTATCTCAGAGGGGCCAAAAACATTAGGCCTCCAAGGAGAGCACCAATTCCAGCCTGGGACCTCAATTTTGTTTTGGAAAAACTCACACTGCCTCCTTTCGAGCCAGCATCAACAGCGGATATTAAATTCTTATCCTGGAAAACAGCTCTGCTCCTAGCCATTACCTCTGCAAGATGAGTCTCGGAGTTACAAGCATTCATGGCTGTGGAACCTTTCATCATTTTTCATCCAGACAGGGTTTCTCTGAGGACAAACCCTACATTTATGTCTAAGGTGGTGTTGAGTGTGGCCCTTAATCAAACCATTCACTTGCCTACCTTTTATCCATATCCACAGAACAAGGGGGAGAAAATTCTGCATTCTTTGGATAAACACAGGCAGTTACGCTTCTGCTTGGACAGAACTAAAGCTTTCAGAAAAACAGAGCAACTTCTAGTGTCATATGCTACAGGATAGCAAGGAAAGGCTATCTCAAAACAGACTATTTCTAAATGGATAGGCCATTGCATCCGTTTCTGCTGTTCTCAGCATGGCAAATCAGTGCCTAAGGGCATTAGGCCTCATTCCACCAGAGCAGAAGCCACTTCAGCAGCCTTCCTCAGGGGAGTACCAACCAAATAAATCTTAGAGGCTGCTACTTGGAGTTCAGTGCACACCTTTACAAAGCACTACCACTTGCCTCTCTACTCTAAGTCCAGAGCAGGCTTCGCCACTGCAGTTCTGCAGGGTCTCATAGCCTCTCCTAATCCTATTTAGCCCAGCTACCCTTCCTCAGCTTTGGGATTCAACCCAAGAGTAATGACTGCAACAGTGAAACACGATGAACATAGTACAGTTGTGTACCTACCATAAATGTAGATGTTCGAGTGTATTCACTGTTGCAGTCCAGGTTACCCACCCAGCATCCCCCTTCTCTTTGCTGGGCCTTATCTGCACTTCTCTATCCTATACAACCTTTTTGGTGTATTTGCTTGTAGATGAAGGAAATGTTATTTTTGTGTATGCATTTCTTTTTGATATATATTTTTCAGCCTACCTATTTGGGGCATCTGACATCTGGGGCAAGAAATGGCATCGGCTGCATCTTTTATACTCCTGGCGCACTGACGTCAGGGAAGCGGTGACAGCAACCAATGAAAGACCTAGACTTTGGAACTCAGGCTGACTGCGGGTAGCCACCCAGCAGGATAACCCAAGAGTAATGACTGCAACAGTGAATACACTCGAACATCTACATTTATGGTAGGTACACAACTGTACTTTCCCCAACTTAATTCAAAGGGTAATGAAGGACAGGCCATAAATGCTACTCATAGCTTCCTTTTGGATGAGGCTACATTGGCTCTTCCTCATACTCAGTACAATAATGATAAATTCTGTTCTCTTGACCCAAAACAATGGGTAGCTTCTACTTCTCAGTCCAAGTTTGCAAAAGCTGACAGCTTGGGTAGATTAGGCTTCATATTATTTGCGTGCATGTTTTCCAAGAATTTGCACCTTATGCTGATGGAAGCTAGACAGCCAAATACAATGAAATGTTTCCTAGCTAACTAGAAGTGATTCTCTCTTTGAGGCCAAAAGAGGAATCAGGACCCAACACAGATGATTGTGTCCACAATTATTAAATACCTTCTCAGCTGGTCTGTAAGGGAGTTTTCCAGAGAAAGATCACCAATTATCACTTTAGGATGGTCACACAGCACCGTTGACAGCAATCCCAACTGTTAATGAACTACATGAGTTATTATGGCTGGTTTGATACATGCATTTAGTGTTTTATATAATTGTGGAGGTACATTCCTCTGCTGGTTTACCCTGTCTTGGGATCCTTCTATTTCATGATGTCACTTAAGCAATTCCAAAAACGGGTAATGCTTCTGAAGATTCCCAAGAAGGAACCTACTGCACCATGGGGCCTCAGATATGCCCATGAGACACTGGTATTTCTAACCTGACACTGGCAAAGTTTTAATCTCACCACTGCCAACCAGATGTCATGCTGGATATGTGATGGCCACAAGGGATGGTCTTTCATATCACACCACTAGTACCCAACAAGTTTGAGTAATAAATGGAGCTGATCAAACAGTTCACAAAAACAACCTGAAATGAGGCTGTTACAGGGAGTAGCTGTACTGCTGTGGGCATAAGCTTCCAGCATCTACACACAGATTAGGACTACACACTGATCACATACAGAGCTGATTCTTTGGCCTATCTACCTATGTCTTTCTCATTAGTCTCTCCCTGTGAACCACAACATCTTGCACTACCCCTTACCCACACAAACTGCTTTTCTAAAAAAGTATTTTCTACATACACTAACACACTCGTGCTCTTCTCAAGAAATGCTGGTACATTTCTTCAGTTCTCCACAGATAACACTTCCTTTAGGTAATAAATAATACATGAATAAGTACCAGCCACAGGACTGAATAAATAACATTTTACTTAGACAATAAAATAAGTCAAGATAGTGCTGATATAAATTAAATATGCTGAGGTGTAAGCAGTTGCACAATTATGAGGAAACAGTAATCATTTCTACAGACAGAATAAGTAAAATAAAATCATGTAATCCCGCTAATATAATATCTGTCTAACTTAACCAGTACTGAACCCTTATTTTTGTGAAGTACTAAAAATATAAAGGTAAAACAGCAAAGTTACATAGATATGGCCACAAAATGTCTTCCAGCAAGACTAATGCAATACTGGTACCTGCTCAAGTTGTATATTTTAGCTTATGTTTCCCTTTTCTTCAGAAACAAAAGTAGTAACCAAACATTTTTTCCACATTCAGAATGAACTAGCTAGACAGTAGATATGATTTCGCAACATCGATTAATTACCTGCCTAATTAATTTCTTGTATCTTGGCCCTTTAATTTTGATGGATTTGGTGAATACTAGCTCAGATTTAAGGACGGCCCTTGCTATTAACTTGCAAGCAGTTATTTCTTTCCTGTGAAACCATACTTCATTCCTGCAGAGTGACGTTAAAGGCAACAACTAATGAGAAACATATTAAATCTGATCTTTTCAGATGAAGCTGAATTATTTGTGTGTAACCTGCTGCTAGACAAACAGCATTATTTTATTTATTTTTGTTAACTGGTATAGGTATGGAGCAAGAAGAGCCCCTGTTCAGTGGGGGCCTGGAGAGAAAGGCTCCAAACAATGAGAATAAAAATAAATGCAGTAATATTCTAATACACAGAGTTCTAAGGAAAACAGTATAATAAAATAGAGACAACAAACAATAATGGGCTAATTCACTGAATTCTATTGAAACATGATATGAATGCAATGATCGTTGCCAGTATTCACTTTATTTAATAATAAAATTGCATGACTTGATCTTATACTTGGAAGAAGAGGAAAAGGAGGCAAATGGATGAACAATGGAGTGGTATTAGGGAGAGATGAGAAGCAAAAGTGAGAATTTAGGTAAACTGGGGACACCTACTTCAGAAAGAGATGTGTTGTGATTTTATAGACTGTTGTCTGTAGCTAAGGTGACTTTTGAACCAGGATAGCATAGGTTGAGTGAGGCCCATGAAGGAGAGTTCACTTAACAGTTTAGGGTGAGAGTTCAAATCTATTGGATTAGTCTAGGAAGATGGATAAGACTGATTGTGTTGGAGAACTGTAGAAAGGCAGTTGGATTGCTCTCACTAGGTGCAGCTATCTTGGGTCTGAGAGAGGAGGTTGTTGTCATTACTTGAGGTGCTGCGTATTTGACTATATTTCTCTAGGTTTTTTTAATAAGGGAGATAGATTTTGATAGTTCTGTAGATAGAAAATGCTGCTGAACTTCCACTTTTGTGTAGAGATATGATACAAGATTTTTTAAAGATAAATAAATATATGTATGTATATATATATATATATATATATATATATATATATATATATATATATATATATTTATATATATATATTTATAATATATATACACATACGGTTCCCTATCAGAAGCCTGAAACACTATAAGCTTGAAAATCAAAATCCTGAAACCAAAAGCCTGAAAATTCAAAGTCCCGAAAACCCAAAATCCTGAAACTCAAAATCCTGAAAACACAAATAATGCTAATATGTCACTATAAAGACACTAATATCTACCAACTGACCCTGACCCTAACCCTAAGGTCCGTCAATATCGCACACTCACCTGACCCGCGCCCTAACCCTAACTCACTTAAACCACCCCTAACCCCAATATTTGTCACTATTGCATACATGCCTAACCTGCGCCCTAACCCTAACTCACTTAAACCGCCCCTAACCCTAACATAAAACCAACCGCACACTCACCTGGACCCAACGCATGACCTAACACCACAGGGCTAACAATAGCAAAGCCACAATGACGTCAGTATTTCCATTTTGTGTTTTCAGGTTTTTGAGTTTCAGGATTTTGGGTTTTCGGGATTTTGAATTTTCAGGCTTTTGGTTTCAGGATTTTGATTTTCAAGCTTATAGTGTTTCAGGCTTCTGATAGGGAACCATACATACATATGTACATATGTACTGTATAGATATTCATATGAATCTACTTCATAAGGTCAAAGTTTGAAAACTTCAAACAGCAAATGGCCAAAACCATAAGATCGAAGTTTTGAAACTTTGAAATTGTAACAAAAAAAATAAAAATAAAAAACATTTTTGTTACTCTTTTGCAAGGGGCAAACCCCCCTGTACCCCCACACCACCTGCTAAATATACCAACTCAGAGTTTGCATTACAGTGAAGAAAATGGTAAATTTCCTGTTCTGTAGGGGGATCTCCATTCAAAACATTCAAAGTTTCACAACTTCGATCTCATGGTTTTGACCATTTGCAGTTCGAAGTTTTTAAACTTCGAGCTTGTGAATTGAATCCATTCATACATCGATGCACACACACACACACACACACACACACACACACACACACACACACACACACACACACACACATATATATATATATGTATGTAAATACACACACATACACACACACACACACTATATATATATATATATATATATATATATATATATATACATACACATACAGTGGATGTAAAAACTGTACACACCCCTGTGAAAATTACAGGGTTTTGTGATATAAAAAATGAGACCACATTAAATCATTTCAAAACTTTTCCCACTTTTAATGTTGCCAATATCCTGTACAATTCAATTGAAAAACAACAAATTTGTTAGAGGAAAAATATAAAAAAATAAAAAACTTACAATAAGCTGGTTACATAAGTGTGCACACCCTTAAACTAATACTTTGTTGAAGCACCTTTTGATTTAATTACAGCATTCAGTCTTCTTGGGTACACACCTGCCATCAATTAAAGAGACTCTGATTAATCCCAAATAAAGCTCTGCTGTCCTAGTAAAATTTTCCTGACATTTACTTAGTTGCCTGCTACAGCAAAAGCCATGGTTCACAGACAGCTTACAAAGCATCAAAGGGATCTCATTGTTCATAGGTATCAGTCAGGAGAAGGGTACAAAAATTTTTCCACAGCACTGGATATACCATGGAACACACTGAAGACAGTCATCAAAAAGTGGAGAAAATATGGGACAACAGTGACAATGTTCTTCGTGTTTCACTGTTGCAGTCATTACATTTGGCTTATCTGCCTGCAGGTAGCCCTCAGCTGGCCTGAATACCAGAGTCTTGGATCCCTGCGTCAGATGCTGTCTCTTCTTCCATGACGTCAGGTCATCAGGGGTATAAAACATGCAGCCGATGCCATTACATCAGTCTTTCTTGCCGCGCAGTGCCCGAAGCAGAAGCAGTTCGCAAGTGCCGGTCGGCCAACTCCTGAAATTTTCGTTTTCGAGTTTCAGAACCAAAGTCTTCAAAAAAGCTAAGTACCCCGTTGGGGATCCTTTTTCTTCCTCTTAACTGATATCAGTAAAAGTTAACAATTGTATTATCTGTGGAAAGCAAATACCTCATAAAGATTTTCATTCATGCTGTCTTCCTTGCTTAGGCCAGACGACGATGTCCCTCGCTGTCAGTTTTGTGCCTTATTCAACCCCAAAATATTCATCGTCGGTCTATTTTTGCAGCAAATTATTTTGGTATTTCGTATAACTATACAGAAATGGCTTTGTTAAGCCATCCGACTACTGATATTCCAAAAAAATGTAAGGATAAAGACAGAGACAGACCGCATAGGTGCAAAACTGCCGACAACGCTTCCGTTAAGCTAGTCACCAGTCCGCCAGTACTCAGTGAGGTGCTTTCGCAGCCCTTGATACCCGCTACTTCAGATTCTCAGGCCTCTACTGAGACCCATTCGGAGTCCGGTATGCCTCGCGATGCTTGTTGACTATGGAACCTGCGGATGCCTCTACCTTGGATGGGTCCGGAGCCACTGTGTAAGCACCGGCTTCTGAGGGTGTAATCAGGCCTACAGACTTGCATTTTAAACCGAAGCCATCTTCCTCATCGAGGCCTAAAACTCGACCCATGCCTAGAAAACTGACGTTCAAACCGCATGGTCAGGCCCATATGCCTAAAAAACAAATGCTTAGAATGGCTGAAGACCTTATTACTTTAATTAGGGGAAGCAAGCCTTCCCCCTGTAAGAGACCTAGAATTGATTTTCCCTCTGATTCTTCTGATCAGGATTCTGATATTTCCATTTTTTCAGATTTCCAGGATTTGCCCTTATCTACCTATGAGGATTCTGATGCAGAGAATTCCATTCCCTCTGCTTCCCTTCCAGAAGATTTTTCTTTTGGTGAAACCTTGCAAACTCTTAGGGAGCATTTCTGCTGGGGAAGCTAGGATTACTCTGATTCTAAAAAAAGGCTTAAGGAATTCTTACTCCTTCCTCAATACAGGCCTTTAGCTATCCCCCCTGTTCTGGACATTGCAGATGCTTTCTTGGAATCTAGCCTGTCCCCAGACACTTTACCTCCAGCTCCCGGGAAACCAGACAGGTATTACAGAGTACCTGACTCTCACAAGTTCCTTTCCAAGAATCCTACTGCGGATCCAGAGACCATTTCCTAAGGTCCAAAGGGCATTAAGGCTACAACTGCCAAAAATCCTACCCCGTCTGATTGAGATTCTAGAGCCTTGGACAGATGGGGTAAGAAGGTATGCACGTCTGCTACTTTGGCCATTAGGGCTTTAAAATGCCAGTTTCATATGTTAAAGTACCAGCAGCATATTATGGGACTGCTTAAACAGAAAATGATGTTGATTCCTGACTCTGCTGAACACAATGATTTACAGGATTTAATGCATTCTGCTGAACAAGTTGTTAAACCTACTTTGCATTGTGGTTTTGATTCTTAAAAGGATCTTGCAGGGCTGCTGTTACTGGTTCTGTACTTAGAAGACATGCTTGGCTTAAGGAGCAAAACTTGCCAGATCATGTTAAAGCTAAATTACTGGATGCTCCCTTAAACCAAGACCGCCTGTTTGGCAACAAAGCAGAAGAAGCCCTCAAAAAGATGGAGGAAAAAGCTAAATCTATGCAAACTGTTAAAGATTTCCTGCAGCTACAGCCACCCAGATTTAGTAGGCATTGGCCTTCAAAGAATTGGTCCTTTCCAGCCTCTTCCAGGCCTTCTCAGTCTAAATCCAGGAACAGCAGACCACCTAGATTACAGTCTCAGGCTACACACATGCCTAAGCAGTGGGGGGCTCCTACTTCCAAAGTAGGGAGTAGTAAGACACCCCCCTACGGGAAAATGGCACAATGACTTAACCTTAACCCTTCCAAGCCCTGCTCAGCTGCCTGCTCCCTTAGGAGGAAAGCTTTCCCTACATGCAAAAAAATAGGAACTCATTACCCAGGACAAATGAGTATTGAATATAGTTTTCCAGTGATGCAGATTCCACTTCCACACCCTACCAACCCCAAACGGTTAGCCAGACCTACGCCCAAATCAGTGGGCAGAGGCTCAACAGCAGGTTCTCTCTCTCTTCTAAGTATCAGGGCTATTCACCCTGTCCCAGCAGAAGAAAAGGGACAAGGTTTTTATTCAAGACTTTTCCTGGTACCCAGAAAAGACAGCTTCTGGCGTCCCCTCCTGGAACTCTCTATTCTAAACACTTTTTTGGTAATCCCAAAATTCAAGATGCTAACACTTCAACAGCTGCTTCCTATGCTAAGCAAAGATGCCTGGTTGGTTGGCAATCTTAGACTTAAAGGAAGCTTACCTGCACATTCTAATAAGGGAATCTTGCAGGAAATACCTACGCTTCAGGGCAGGCTCCATGCACTATCAGTTCTCCACACTTCCCTTTGGCTTATCTACTGCGCCCAGGGTATTCATAAAGTGTCTAGCTCCAGCCATTGCATTTTGCAGACAGAGAAATATTCAAATATACCCATACTTGGATGATTCTGATTCAAACAGAAAACTAGGAATTGCTATTAAAACACCTGGGATTCGTAAAGAAACTTCTAAACTCACTGGAGTACACCATAAACAAAATGAAATCTCACCTAGTACCCTGCCAACAAATTGTATTCTTGGGAGCAAGCTTGAATACAACTTCCCAGATGGCTTTCCTCACTCCAGAGAAACAAGTTTATTTGACAACCTACTTCAAACTACTGGCCACAAAGACCCAGCTATCTGCAAGGAAAATCCTGCAAGCCCTAGGGTTCATGGCCTCTTGCATTCTACTAATTCCATATGCAAGACTGCATATGAGGAAACTACAATGGTACCTAAAAAGTCTATGGTGTCAACATTCTCAGGACCTGGAATCAACGATTCCTATCATTTCTTGTATAAAGACAGAGCTCCTTTAGTGGGCAGAGGCCTGCTACCACACAACAAGGGGCTCCCTTTCACTCTACTCCATGCCGCCCAAACCCTAACGACAAAACGCATCAGACTATGCAATGGGGATTCACTTGGCAGGGCAGTGCATTCAGGGCAAATGGAACCCGAGACAGATGCACCTGCATATCAATCAAAAAGAAATGTTAGCTGTACAGAATTCCCTGACAGCCTTCAAGGACCACATTCCTCCAGGACAATTATTGGTAAAGACAGGCAACACCACAGTTATGTGGTACGTAAACAATCAGGGGGGAACCCACTTGTACCCTCTCTGCAGATTAGTCATGGCTCTGTGGAACTCAGCTTTGAGCTGCCAAGTGCACCTACAAGCTCAATTCCTGCCAGGCAAGCTAAATTCACTGGCTGATGACCTAAGCAGAAATCTCATGGACCCACACGAGTGGAAACTGGAACCAAAACTATTCAACCTCTTGAGGAACAAATGGGGGAATCCAGAGATAGACCTGTTTGCCTCTCCTCAGAACTACCAATTGGACAAATGCCCTGTCCTTTACCTGGGAAGACTCTCAGTTTATGCCTTTCCCCCTCTGCCTCTCCTCTCAAAGGTTCTGCTAAAGATCAAACAGGACAGTACTGATTGCAGCATACTGGCCACGCCAGCACTGGTACCCCCTCTTGCACAATATGACACTGCTGGAATCATAGCACTTGCCTCAGACCCCTTCCCTGCTGTCCCAGCAGGAGGGCCAGATTCTGCACCCTCAACTTCAAACCCTGAACCTTGCAGCCTGGCTAATTCCTTGAGCTCTCCAATAGCATCCCTCAGTAAGCAGGTGCTAGATGTCATTCTGGAGGCAAGGAGGCCTACTACTAGAAATTCCTATGCTGAAAAGTGGAAAAAATACTGTTCCTGAAGCCAGACTTAGGGGATGGGCACAATGGTGCCCAGCTTACTGCATATTCTTTAGTACTTAACAGAAATGCTCCACAAGGGCCTTTCCTTCTCGTCAATTAAAATTCATGCCTCTGCCATTTCAGCACATTATAATACTGAACCACCCCTCTTCTCTCACCCCCTGCTAAAGCAATTCCTCATAGGGGTCAAAAAATTAAGACCTCCCAGGAGAGCCCCTACTCTAGCCTGGGATCTTAACTTTGTATTGGAAAATATCACTCTCCCTCCTTTTGATCCAGTCAGCTTTGCAGAGTTGAAATTCCTTTCTTGGAAAACAGCCTTCCCTCTAGCCATCACTTCAGCAAGAAGAGTGTCTGAATTACAGACCCTCACAGCAGTGGAGCCCTTCATCATCTTCCATGCAGACAGGGTGTCCCTCCGGACCAATCCTTCCTTTTTGCCCAAGGTGGTGTCTAGTGTGGCCCTTAATCAGTCCATTCATTTGCCTACTTTTTTCCCAAATCCACAAAACAAAGGAGAACGTATACTGCACTCTTTGGATGTGCACAGGCAACTTAGATTTTATTTGGACAGAACTAAGCCTGTCAGAAAATCTGAACAGCTGCTAGTTGGCTTTGCTGCAGGGGCAGAGGGGAAGGCCATTTCAAAGCAAACCATTTTTAAGTGGATAGCCCTTTGCATTCATTTCTGCTATAAGCACCATGGAAAACCGGGTCTATATTAGAACATCAAAGTTTCAGGTCTTTCAATGTTCTAATATCGACACCTAGTAACCGAAAACTGATAAGACCAAAAATTTAGAACATCGAATTTTTTCCTAGGGAAAAAAATTTGCTGTTCCAAAACACATACACACAACACAAACACATCAAACACACAGTAATCCACACACATACACCTAAAATCTTACATCTAAATCTACACTAAACTGTACATACACCACTATCTACCCACTTACCTTAACCCAAACCCTAACCCTAAGGTCCGTCACTATCGCACACACACCTCACCCGCGCCCTAACCCTAACTCACCTATCCCACCCTAACCCTCACATCCATACAATCGCACACTTACCTGAACCCGACTATAACTTTCCACTGCAGAGCTGAAAATAGCGAAGCGACAGTAACGGACAACCAAATTCTTTCCCTAGGAAAGAATTCGGTTATCTAAAAATTCGCTATTTTCAACTTTCGGTTACTAGGTGTTGATATTAGAACATTCGAAGACCTGACACTTCAATGTTCTAATATAGACCCTGGAAAACCTACCCCACAGGGGATAAGATCACATTCCACCAGGCTGCATCTACCTCTACAGCCTTTCTCAGAGGTGTTCCTACCAGGGACATCCTAGAAGCTAAACACGTAGAATTCCAAAAACAAACGAGCGAAACAGTTCACATGAACGCCTTAACAATCACCACATGCGTTTTCGTCTTTTTCATTGACTTCATCAGATGACCAGTGCTTACATCATTATTAATTTATATTAAAACATTTAATTACACAACCAATACCTTGTTCTATTTCATTTTAAAACAACCAATAATGATACCCCTAATGAATAATTAAATAAATATTAAATGTTTGTTTAAAATCATTTGTTTACCTTAAAATTTGTTCCATATTAACTTGTTAAAAATGTTACATTAATATTAATACCTAAACTCTTTATTAAATATAATTTGTATAAAATAGGTGCATTTAATATAAAATGAAAAATAAAAATAATATTAATGGTGTTCATATTGTATTAAAGGTTGAAATACTTGTGTTTTATATATTATTAAGTAAGGTAGGAAGTATAAAGGAACAAACGTGAAATATATAAATGCCCTCTAGTGGTTTTTTGTATTTACTACAATTCAGAAATTTGCAGATCTTAATTTCAATAAAGGCAGTGTGGATATATAATCATTTAAACCAGGAGATCTGCCTGCTTCTAACGTTACCTGCCACCATAATTCTCTGAATGCAATTTTTTTATTCCCACAGGCCACCTCTGATATTATTTTTATCTTGTTCCAAAACCATAAAAGAGAATTTTGATTTAGAGCATACCTTAGAATGTCTATACAGGGCATTAGTATCTTTCCCTACTGTTATATCGTATGTATGCTCATAAATTCTCCTTTTCAACATCCTTTCTGTTTTTCCTACATAGAATGATTTACAACCTTCACAAATAACCAAATATACCACACCCCTTGATTCACAATTAAAATAATCTGAACTGTGTATCCATCTGTCTCTACTAATCAAATAATATTTGTCCATATTTATTATATAAGTGCTTTGCGTACATCATCTACATTTATACGTACCAACTCTATGTCTATAAGGATTCTTATTATTTTTATTTTCTAATATAGTCTTCATACTTAAAGAATTTTTGTATATTATTTTGTGTGGGATTTTAGCCACATTTTCCAGATCTGTTAAAGCAGCAAATCTCTCACATTCCTTTAAAAATATATTCCTAATACCAATATTGAACCCATTATATTCTAAAACAAGTGTCCCTTGAAAATTTTCTCCATTGCTAATTTTATTATTTTTAATATTGACCTCCTCTTTTTGTTCGTTACATTCCAGTATAGGTTTCAGTCTTGTATGTCTTCCTTTCTTTACTTCATTCCAAATATCTTTTATCAAATTTAGGGGGTAGCCTCATTCTAAAAACATTCTTTCTAATAGTTCACATTCTGTTAAAAAGTCTTTATCCATACTAGTCATTCGACTTCCCCTTACAAATTGTCTTTTGACAATATTCTTTTTACAATGTAAAGGGTGTGCACTATTGTAATGTAGGAAGGAATTGCAATATGTAGATTTCCTGAATACTTTAGTAGCAAATTTATTCTCATTTTTATATACTTATATATCCAAATATTGTAGACAGGAGTCCGGTATATTGTATGTAAATTTTAAAAAATTAGTTGTATTACTGATATGTTATAAATTCTTTGAATTTCTCCTGCCCCGCTATCCGAACAATGACTATATCATCCAGAAACCTACGATATCACTTCCAACAATCTTTAAATTCAGAATTTAAAATGTTGTTCTCCTCCCATTTAGCCAAAACTAAGTTGGCATATGTTGGGGCACAAGCCACCCCCATGGCAACACCCTGAATTTGTTGATAAAATTCACCATTAAAGTATAAGTAATTATTTTTTAATACTATATCCATTAACCATACACTAATTAGTTTCTCATTCTGTGTTAGATGTTTATCTTTATAAATAATTTCCTCAAACATTTCCATACCTTCTTTGTATGGTATAGAGGAAAACAAATCTATAATATCAACCGTTATGAATAGTAAATTTTCTTGATATAAGTCATCATTTATTTCTTTCAGGAGGTCCTAAGAATCTTTTAAAATATTTTCTCTCGCTAGCCATATATTACATATATATATACATATATATACATACTTATGAAAGTAAGTCACAACCCCCAATGCCCCCACCTAATCCAGAGGGGGATGTTATTGATTTAGAAGATCATGAAAATTATGAAAATTATGATTATGAGAAAGACTTTCCACCTCTTCGGAGGTCATAAAGATTAATGAATAAACAAGGCCCACCACCACCAAATTTTCAGTGGAGGGGGGGAAAGGGGGAGGGAGAAATATTAACAAATCCCCTTCTTGATAGTAGAGGCAATAATGACATTTCAACAGATGGTATCCAAAGCACTTTTAACAATTTTTCTATTTATAATTTTAGTAGTTTAGTGATGGAAAAAGAACATTTTTTGTTGTTTTCTAAGGGGTTGAAATTCATCCCATACAAGAAGGGAAACATTACCCAAACTTTACTAGATATAAAGTTATTTTTGAGGAAAGTTAATTTGGGCATTATAAAATCTCCTGAAAATATGGCTCATAACAGCAATGAATTAAGGCTTAAAACTACCTATAACCCACCATTACACCCCCAATTAAAAAATCTGGAATTAATTATGGAAAAAGAAATTAGAAATAAACAAAATAAAATCAGACCTAAGTTTAATTTGAGTAATAAAGAGAAAGGTTTATTATATGAGATAAAAAATAACCCTAGTATTAGAGTAATGAAACCAGATAAAGGGGGAGGGGTGGTAATTATGGATAGTATCGACTATGAAAGTAGAATGAATATGATATTATGGGATGAAGCTAAATATTCTAGTGTTTCTGAAAATGAAATCAATATAGCTTACAACAAAATAGATATTAATTTAACAGATATGTTGCGAGAAGAATTACTAGACCATACAATTTTCAGATATTTAAAAGTAGATAAACCGAAAATACCCACCCTATTTGGAATACACAAGATTCATAAAAATCAAAATAATCCCCCACTAAGACCAATAGTATCGGCTGACGGAGGCAAAACATATCCCCTAGCTAAATATTTGGATAATAAGCTTAAAAATATATGGCTAGCGAGAGAAAATATTTTAAAAGATTCTTGGGACCGCCTGAAAGAAATAAATGATGACTTATATAAAGAAAATTTACTATTCATAACATTTGATATTATAGATTTGTTTTCCTCTATACCATACAAAAAAGGTATGGAAATGTTTGAGGAAATTATTTATGAGGATAAACATCTAACACAGAATGAGAAACTAATTAGTGTATGGTTAATGGATATAGTATTAAAAAATAATTACTTATACTTTAACGGTGAATTTTATCAACAAATTCAGGGTGTTGCCATGGGGGCGGCTTGTGCCCCAAGATATGCCAACTTAGTTTTGGCTAAATGGGAGGAGAACAACATTTTAAATTCTGAATTTAAAGATTGTTGGAAGTTATATTGTAGGTTTCTGGATGATATAGTCATTTTTTGGATAGTGGGGCAGGAGAAATTCAAAGAATTTATAACTTATTAAGGTAATACAACTAATTTTTTAAAATTTACATACAATATATCGGACACCTGTCTACAATATTTGGATATAGAAGTATATAAAAATGAGAATAAATTTGCTACTAAAGTATTCAGGAAACCTACATATTGCAATTCCTTCCTACATTACAATAGTGCACACCCTTTACATTGTAAAAAGAATATTGTCAAAGGACAATTTGTAAGGGGAAGTCGAATGACTAGTATGGATAAAGACTTTTTAACAGAATGTGAATTATTAGAAAGAATGTTTTTAGAATGAGACTACCCCCTGAATTTGATAAAAGATATTGGGAATGAAGTAAAGAAAGGAAGACATACAAGATTTAAACCTATACTGGAATGTAACGAACAAAAAGAGGAGGTCAATATTAAAAATAATAAAATTAGCAATGGTGAAAATTTTCAAGGGGCACTTGTTTTAGAATATAATGGGTTCAATATTGGTATTAGGAATATATTTTTAAAGGAATGGGAGAGATTTGCTACTTTAACAGATATGGAAAATGTGGTTACAATCCCACACAAAATAATATACAAAAATTCCTTAAGTATGAAGACTATATTAGAAAATAAAAATAATAAGAATCCTTATAGACATAGAGTTGGTACGTATAAATGTGGATGATGCACGCAATGCACTTATATAATAAATATGGACAAATATTATTTGATTAGTAGAGACAGATGGATACACAGCTCAGATTATTTTAATTGTGAATCAAGGGGTGTGGTATATTTGGTTATTTGTGAAGGTTGTAAATCATTCTATGTAGGAAAAACAGAAAGGATGTTGAAAAGGAGAATTTATGAGCATACATATGATATAACAGTAGGGAAAGATACTAATGCCCTGTATAGACATTCTAAGGTATGCTCTAAATCAAAATTCTCCTTTATGGTTTTGGAACAAGATAAAAATAATATCAGAGGTGGCCTGTGGGAATAAATAAATTGAATTCAGAGAATTATGGTGGCAGGTAACGTTAGAAGCAGGCAGATCTCCTGGTTTAAATGATTATATATCCACACTGCCTTTATTGAAATTAAGATCTGCAAAACACTGAATAAGCCACTAGAGGGCATTTATATATTTCACGTTTGTTCCTTTATACTTCCTACCTTACTTAATAATATATGAAACACAAGTATTTCAACCTTTAATACAATATGAACACCATTAATATTATTTTTATTTTTCATTTTATATTAAATGCACCTATTTTATACAAATTATATTTAATGAGTTTGGGTATTAATATTAATTTAACATTTTTAACAAGTTCATACGGAACAAATTTTAAGGTAAACAAATGATTTTAAACAAACATTTAATATTTATTTAATTATTCATTAGGGGTATCATTATTGGTTGTTTTAAAATGAAATAGAACAATGTATTGGTTGTGTAATTAAATGTTTTAATGTAAATTAATAATGATGTAAGCACTGGTCATCTGATGAAGTCAATGAAAAAGACGAAAACGCATGTGGTGATTGTTAAGGCGTTCATGTGAACTGGTTTGCTTGTTCGTTTTTAGAATTGTACGTGTTTAATAAATTTATTTCAACATTGGAGGTCTCCACTACTGGCTTTGCGCACACACATTTTGGATTTTGGATTGCATCCTAGAAGCTGCTACCTGGAGCTCTGTACATACCGTCACCAAGCATTACCACATGGCTATTTTTTCTACATCCAGAGCTGGTTTTGCCACTGCAGTCTTGCAGGGCTTAATATCTGGTCCTAATGCTCTCTAACTTCCTCCTCCCCCCTTCCTTAGCTTTGGGAATCAACCCAAATGTAATGACTGCAACAGTGAAACACAAAGAACATAGTACCAGTCCTGGTTACCCTCCCTCCAGCCCCTTGACTTCTCTTGGCTTTACCTTTCCTTCTTCTTTGGTGTATTTGCTTTTTGAAGGAGGTGTAACATAACATATAATTGCTTCCCATTATGGGGACACCTGACATCTGGGGCAAGAAAAACTGATGTAATGGCGTCGGCTGCATATTTTATACCCCGGACGATCTGAAGTCAAGGAAGAAGAGACAGCATCCGACACAGGGATCCAAGACTCTGGTATTCAGGCCGGCTGAGGGCTACCTGCAGGCAGATAACCCAAATGTAATGACTGCAACAGTGAATACACTCGAACATCTACATTTATGGTAAGCATACACAACTGTACTTTGCAAAGAACTGGAATCCCTCCAAAATTGATGAAAAGACAAGACGAAAACTGGTCAGGGAGGCTGCTAAGAGACCTACAGCAACACTGAAGGAGCTGCAGGAATTTTTGACAAGTACCGGTTGTGTACTACATGTGACAACAATCTCCCATATTCTGCGTATGTCTGGACTATGGGGTAGGGTTGCAAGACGGAAGCTTTTTCTTACACAGAAAAACATCCAGGCCTGGCTAAAATTTGCAAAACAATACATCAAGTCTCCCAAAAGCATGTGGGAAAATGTGTTATGGTCTGATGAGACCAAAGTTGAATTTTTTGGCAACAATTCCAAAAGGTACGTTTGGCACAAAAACAACACTTCACATCACCAAATAGAGCACCAATCTCACGGTAAAGCATGGTGGTGGCAGTATCATGCTTTGGGGTGGCTTTTCTTCAGCTGGAACTGGGGCTTTAGTCAAGGTAGAGGGAATTATGAACAGTCCTAATACCAGTCACTTTTGGCCCAAAACCTTCAGGCGTCTGCTAGAAAGCAGAACATGAATAGGAATTTCACCTTTCTTTTTATTTGAACCAGGAATTCCACATTTCAGTATGACAATGACCCCAAACATACATCCAAATTAACAAAAGAATGGCTTCACTAGAAGAAAATTAAAGTTTTGGAATGGCCCAGCCAGATCCCAGACCTAAATCCAATAGAAAATCTGTGAGGTGACCTGAAGAGGGCATTGCATAAGAGATGCCCTCACAATCTGACAGATTTGGAGAGCTTTTGCAAGGAAGAGTGGGAAAATATTGCCAAGTCAAGATGTGCCATGCTGATAGACTCCTACCCAAGAAGACCGAATGCTGTAATTAAAGCAAAAGGTGGTTCAACAAAGTGTTAGTTTAAGGGTGTCCACACTTATGCAACCAGCTTATTGTCCTTTTTTTGTTTTTATATTTTTCCCTAACATATTTGTTTGTTTTTCAATTGAATTGTACAGGTTATAGGTCACATTAAAGGTGGGAAAAGTTTTGAAATAATTTATTGTGGTCTTATTTTTTTTTATATTACAAAAACCTGGCATTTTAACAGGAGTGTGTGCACTTTTTATATCCACTGTGTATGTATATATGTGTGTGTATATATGTGTGTGTGTGTGTGTGTGTGTGTGTGTATATATATATATATATATATATATATATATATATATATATATATATATATATATACATGCACACACACACACACACACACATACACTCCCTGTGCTGCACTCGCAACCACTCTAATTTCAAATCTCTCCTCCATTCTTACCTTACCTCAAATTGGGACTGTTCCTGCTCCCTTCCCACCTAAATTACACTGTCATCTCTTTCAAACCTCCCTTCAATCTCATCTACTATCACCTCTGATCACTAAAATTATTGTTAGAACAAACACTAAACTTGTATAGACACTTATGACTTGTACTTTTAATTGTATTCTCTGTATTACTTTTGTCTTTATCTATATTTTAAAATTTGTGTTTTTAAACGTATACTCCCTAATTTTGTATTTTTGTATTTGTGTTTTAAATTGTGTAGTTATGCTTTTGTATACTATATATTCCATACTGTATTTATGTTGTATCTGTTAACTGCTTTTGGAGCTTTTCTCCCCAGGCCTTCATTGAAAATGGGCACTGCATGGCCCAGTGGACTTCACCGGTCATCAAACTGGAAATAAAATAAATTATATATATATATATATATATATATATATATATATATATATATATATATATCAGAAGGGTTATAATTGCTGCTGTAGTAGGGAGAGATGCAAGTAAAGGATAGTGTTAAAATCATATGGATAAGAAAGAGTGGGAGAGAAGGTTAATTTAACTGCAGAGCTCACCACACCCACAGAATTGCCATCATTGTTTGCTAACAGTTACATAAGGATGACTACTTTTGAGAAGAAGTGGTAAGTTTGTCTGCAAACTCCTTGTGCTGCTCGTACAGTTGCTTGAGTAGCGTAGCTTTCCAGGAGCAGATTTTACAAATATATCTAAACATGTGTAAAACCATGATTTACTTATTATAGTAATAAGAGTCATAGGAAGTTAAAGCCTGGTGAGTCTTTTGATCGTTGCATGTTGCCGGTTCCCAGCCAAGACAGTTCCTCTTTTCTGGTGGATAGCTATGCCAGGCATGTATGGGGTGAATTTATGAATGATAATCCAGTTATCCACGTCTGGTTTGAAGGAAGATGGTATATTTTACCTGCAGGTGGAGTCTATTCCATAGTTGATGGTTTTGTTGAGCAATGATTGATCTGCTGAAGCAGGTTTAGATCTCTTGTTTTTGTTATGGTATTTTTGGAACTGTTTCATTTGTGAAAGTGCAAGAGATCCTGGACTAGTGTATCTCTGATTGCTTGGCAAGGTATAGTTCACCTCTGAGGAGTCTATAATACAGAAAAAGGGATAGTGAATCTAGTCTATTCAGGCTGCTTAGGGATTTTAAACCAGTGGTTCTCTTTATTAGGAATCTCTTGTCTTTCCAGCTGTATGAAATGTCTGGTGAGGTGCATCCCAATGGGGGCATCATATTCTACAGCTGTTCGGATCAGTGCTAAATACGAGGGGATAATAAACCTATTTAGATCTAGATGATATTCCCTTGGCAATTAACTGAGCAAAGTTAAAGGATTTCTTAACAGAAGTTGTTATACGGTAGTCAAAGGAGGGAATTATCAGCCTAGGGTCTGTGGTCTCTAACTGCATTTTCACTTTCAAGTGGAGTATTATCAGTTCCATATGCTTGGCCATGGCTTGTCTACCAAATACAAAAATGCTGCATTTTTTGTCATTTAATTTATGCCCATTTCATTACACCAGGTATTTATAACTTTAATTCCTGCAGGAGTGCTTCTGTGTCAGACAAGGATTTGGCATTGATTTCAAATTTGCAGTCATCTGTAGACATTGTTGGCCATAGGTCAAAGAAGTAGATACAGGACAAAAGTGGTTCCACCACTGAGCCTAGCAGTACATGATTGGCCACCCTTATGTTCTGTGATTCTGGCCATACCACTTGCACCATGTGAGTTCTTTCCTTTATCCACTTTGTTATCCATCTTACTATGTAGGGATCTGTTTATAATTCAGTTAGTTAATTTGTTATGCTAGCATGAAGAATGGTGTAAAATGTCTTGGCCAGATTAAGGTAAACTGTGGGTAGCATGTGTTACCTTCTCAAAGAAATAACCATGTTTATTATGCAAGATTTACCTTATACAAAATCAAATTGTTTCAGATCTAGCCAAGATGAGATTTTTATTGTTAATGTTTCATAGTTTCTGCTAAGCTGTATAAAAGTCAAAGACCATGATAACACAGGCTCAAAGGTCATAGTGTAGACATTTAAACCAAACCAAGAAGTTAAAGATTTCTTGAGTGATTCTTGTGAGTTATATTTCCTTACTTGTAATGACAATGTCTTCTGTCATTTCACAATAAGTTGGGTGATAAACCTTAATGTAAAATGGTTTTGCATTTTGGTTCTTGACAGTTATAACTGGCCATAGATATGTTTATCCTAAATGCAGTAACTCAGTATTTAACAAAAGTTTTTGTTTGGTCATCATGATGTTCATAATATGCTAGGTACAATCTGCAATGCATTCAGTATGGACTTAACAAATGAGACTTGTCAGACTTATGACCCGTAGTTTCTGTGGTCAGTAGTAGGGTCACCTTTATGAAGTGGCATCAGCAGTGCTGTAAACCGTACTTCCTGGAGTCAGGCTCACATTAAATAGCTTATGTAGGGATTCTACCTGGGTATGTTTGGTACTGTTTATCAGACAGCCAGTTTATATTATCTTGTCCCATTGTTTGATATTATCCAGTGATTTCTGATCCAGTATTCAACTTCATAAACTGTAGACGTATTAATATAGCAATTATGAAATAGAAATTTAGCAAAAAATTGATGAAATTATCAAATGAGTATATTGACTGGGAAAGCATTTGGGCACAGGTTGAGAATTGGGTTTAATAACTGTTGCCTAAGAAGAATGGAATTGTGGCATATCCTCCCTCACCTCAATGGAGTATACATGAAAAGTGCTGCCTATAGTTTAAGGGTATATCTGTGAGGTGGTCTGCAAGCCATGTAACATCCTTGGATCCTGCTGAGGATGTCAGAAGCTTTCAAAAGGTCATCAAGTAAAAAAGCATATTTTATCAAGTGTCAGTTGAAAGCTCAGCTGGTACACCATGTCTTTTGTAAAACTCATGCCATTCTTGATGAAGAAGGTAATATTTAAGGTGACTGTCAGTGGTATCTTTTGAAATTATGTGTTCAGTCTCTTTGAAAAGGATGGAGAATTGAAAAAAAAAGTGAACTCGAATGGCATAATCTTTTGACCTGGTTCTGTGGTGTAGAGGGTTGAAGCCTTGACTGTGATACAAATAACATGAAATCAGGTAGTGATAGGGCACTGGAAGAGTTGGGTTGGGGATAATGGGAGTTACTGGATAACACTGGCACATCCATCCTAGGGAGAGGGAATACCAGTCATGTAATTGCCACTAAGCAGGTGGGCACTTTCAAAGTGCCAAAATAGCCAAGACTGGGAATGTCGGCTTGGTGCTTCCAAGTTGGTTACAGTAATCCTTTTGGCCTGGGGTGTATAGGAAGCCTTGCAGAGATATTAGTGCTTACATCAGCCACCAAGTTTGGAGTTAAGGTCTAACTAGAAATACCCTCACTTCCATAATGCCTTAGCAGTCAGTAGCAAAGTTCGTGGCTGCCTAAAAGACAGTCCCTATATGCCCTCACACTGGCAATTTCTCAGTAGTCGGATAACAAGTAGATTCAGAAACCATTGGGTGGGGTTTAATAGCTGAAAGGCTTTAAGGCAAAAATGACATTGAAAAAATACAGATTTTTCCCCTTGATTTTCTGCTGCCATGTTTTTTTACTGTAGCGGGCCTGTTAAAATTAACAGTAACATACTCAGAATCCCAAAATGTGAATAAACACTGAGTTACATCAAAAGTGAAGTATTTACCAGGTACTTGCTGATTCACTGACTGTCACATAAAAATGAAGCATAATGAACGAGAGTATGACTGAGTCAGAGTCAATTACCACTGAAAAGTTGTAATATATAATTTCTCAGAGTCTGGCAAGCCCGTGTGCAGCCTCCATGTGGAAGGTGACATCCATATCCTCTGTTTACATATTACCTCTTCAAAGTCAAACAACTTAAGGGGAAGGAGGAACTCATTCCAGTCTCTCCTTTTCCCCAAAGTTATGTTCTTGGGGTTATAATATTTAACTTTTGGTTTTGGGAAAGTACAGAGTATATATGTGTATGGGTGCTTGTTACCATGCAAAAGTTTAAGGGAAATATATATAGAGTTTTTCTAGTGAAATGCCAGCTTGATCTTCTTCTTCTTCTTTCAGCTGCTCCCATTAGGGGTCGCCACAGCAGATAATCTGTTTCCATTTCTTCCTGTCCTCTGCATCTTGCTCTGTCACACCAACGACCTGCATGTCCTCTCTCACCACATCCATAAACCTTATCTTAGGCATTCCTGTTTTCCTGTTACCTGGCAGCTTCAACCTTAGCATCTTTTTCCCAATGTACTCTGCATCCCTCCTCAGCACATGTCTAAACCAACATAATCTTGCCTCTCTGGCTTTGTCTCCAAACTTTCCAACCTGGGCTGACCCTCTAATATACTTATTCCTAAGCCTGTCCACCCTCTTCACACCCAGTGCAAATCTTAACATCTTTAACTCTGCCACGTCTAGCTCTGACTCTTGCCTTTTTGTCAGTGCCACTGTCTCCAACCCATATAACATAGCTGATCTCACTACCCTCTTGTAGACCTTCCCTTTCACTCTTACTGGTACTCGTCTGTCACAAATCACTCCTGACACTCTTCTCCACCCACTCCATCCTGCCTGTACTCTCTTCTTCATCTCCATTCCACACTCACCATTACTCTGAACTGCTGATTCCAAGTATTTAAACTCATCCACCTTTGCCACCTCTACTCCTTGCATCCTCACCATTCCTCTATCCTCCCCCTCATTCACACACATATATTCTGTCTTAGTCCTGCTGACCTTCATTCCTCTTCTCTCTAGAGCATATCTCCATCTCTCCAGGGTCTCCTCCACCTGTTCCCTACTCTCACTACAGATCGCAATGTCATCTGCAAACATCATAGCCCACGGGGACTCCTGTCTGATCTCGCCTGTCAACCTATCCATCACCACTACAAATAAGAAAGGGCTCAGAGCTGATCCTTGATATAATCACACCTCCACCTTAAACACATCCATCACTCCCACCGCAGACCTCACCGCTGTCACACTACCCTCGTACATATCCTGTACCACTCTTACATACTTCTGTGACACTCCCTCTATATCCCCTGTCAAAAAATCTGCTGGTAAGATCTTGCTTAAAGATATTCAAATCTTCATCAGAAGAACAAATTCTTCTGATTCTCAAAAATTGAGACTTTGGGATATTCCTGATAGTATGGCTAGGATGTAAGCTAGACGCATACAACAAGTTGTTATATTGTGGGTATTTTCTGTATACTGAGGTGTGTAATGTGTAATCTGGTCAGTGCAAGATCCTAACGTCAAGATAATTAATTTCTTCTCTACTATATGTTACAGTGAATTCAATACCCCACTTGTTTTCATTAATGTATTCCACACATTCCATAAGATTTTCAATATCTCCTCAACATACCAGCCAACAATCGTCCAGGAATCGTCTCCGTATATCGATCTCTGACAGAAAAATGTTATGGGCATCATTGCAGTTGATATGTTCCTCTATGTAACCCATGAAAAATCGGCATAAATGGGGGCAAAAGATGCCCCCATAGCCGTACCTTGGGTTTGCCAATAACATACACCCTTGAAATAGAAGACGTTTTTTGTGTTCCATCAAACACACAAGTAATGTATTAAATCCTGGAGTGTAAAGTTCAACCCTGTTAAGTCAGTATTCCAAGGCTTGCAAGCCTGCCCAATGGGGGATACTGGTATAAAGAGACTTGACATGTAAAGTACACATCAACCAATTGGGCTTCAAATGGGAGTCAGACACTATCTGTAAGAATTCGGCTGTATCTTTGATTCTAGCCCTAATATATGGCAGTAGTGGTTGTAAATATTGAGTCAATATAATATAATAATTTGAAATTAAATTTTCATACAAAATGCTGTAATATCATTAACCGTATAATTTTTATCAATAAAAAAGCCAGGTATGTAGTTCAACCCTTTATTAAGGATGACTACCCACAGGAAGAGACCTCGCTCCATTCTTAAAAAATCAGGTCAGGGTTTTAGCACTTCATGAGATGAATCCTCAGCTACTGACACTGATAGTATATACATCAGTGACTCCCCTGGAATCTAAGAAGGGGTGGGTTCAGGATCCCCCTTTAGGGGAAGGACACACAGGGGGAACATGAGCACAAGGGTTGACACTATAGAAAATCTACTGCAATCGATGGTGAAGTAAATACTGAATGTTCCAATGTGCGTAACATTTCAAAGCATATATTGTCTTCTGATCAGACACAACTGCTTAATAAAGGGTTGAACTACATACCCGGCTTCTTTATTGATGAAAATTATCTGGTTAATGATATTACAGCATTTTGTAGAAAATTTAATTTAAAATTATTTTTTGGTACACAGGATGTTTCTCCAAGATCTACTGAGTTCTATTTTCACAAGTCCAGTTGTTCTTCACCTATGAATAAACGTGTCCATTTTACAACAAGCGGTCCTTAAGGATATACATTTTAAGTTGTGCCCTTTTTAGGTATTGAGACACAATTTGTCCAAAGGGGAGCAACACGCACTTAAGGAACTCCAAGCTAACACTGATATTACCATTCTACCAGCAGACAAGGGTGCGGCAATAGTGGTCATGGATTCCACTTATTACTGGGCTGAGGGAAATAGGCAACTTACTAACCCTCAACACTACATGAACATGCCTATTGACCCCACCCCGAATTTTAAGAAAGTAATTGATGAATTTTTGGAAGAAGTGGTGGATGAAGGTATTATTAGTGAAAGAGTTAGACAACATGTTATAGTAAAGGAACCTGGTAAGTAATACCTATATCTCCTGCCTAAAATTCACAAAGATCTTAATCAGCCCCCTGGAAGACCGATTGTGTCCAGAATTGGTTCTGTCACGGAGCCACTATCCATGTTCTTGAGTCAATATTTATAGCCACTACTGCCATATATTAGAGCTAGAATCAAAGATACAACTGAATTCTTACAGATAGTGTCTGACTCCCAATTGGAGCCCAATTGGTTGATGTGCACTTTAGATGTCAAGTTACTTTATACCAGCATCCCTCATTGGGCAGGCTTGCAAGCCTTGGAATATTGGCTTAACAGGGTTGAACTTTACACTCAAGGATTTAATACATTACTTGTGTGTTTGACGGAACACGTCTTAACTATAAACGTCTTCTATTTCAAGGGTGAATGTTATTGGCAAACCCAAGGTATGGCTATAGGGCATCTTTTGCCCCCATTTATGCCGATTTGTTCATGAGTTACATAGAGGAACATATAATTTACAATGATGCCCATAACATTTTTCTGCCAGAGACAATATATGGAGACGATTCCTGGATGATTGTTGGCTGGTATAGCGAGGAGATATTGACTATCTTATGGAATTTGTGAATACATTAATGAAAACAAGTTGGGTATTGCATTCACTGTAACATATAGTAGAGAGGAAATTAATTATCTTGACGTTAGGATCTTGCACTTATCAGATCACACATTACGCACCTCAGTATACAGAAAATACCCACAATATAACAACTTGTTATATGCGTCTAGCTTACATCCTAGGCATATTAGCAGGAATATCCCAAAGTCTCAATTTTGAAGAATCAGAAGAATTTGTTCTTCTGATGAAGATTTCAATATATTTAAGGAAGATCTTACCAGCAGATTTTTTGACAGGGGATATAGAGGGAGTGATGTTATTGGAGCTAGTGACTGGGCTACTAATCAACAAAGATCTGAACTGTTGCAATATAAATCTAAACAGCATAGATAGGGGTCAGACACTATCAGAATGGTGACTACATATGGCAGAAATGTGGGTTTATTGAGAAATGTAATTCATAAACATTGGAATATTCTTACATCTAATGAAAAACTTTACCTGAGAGATGTCAGTTCTCTTTTCGCAAAGGGAAAACCTTGGGGTCTTATTTTGCTCATTTTAAGAAAATCCACAGGTGGGATCAGGAAGGTCAGCAACTGACAATCACAGGAGATAGGCTTGTTGGTTCTTACCCTTGTGGACACTGTGTATTCTGTAAACACATGCATAAGACGAAACAATTTACTAGCAGAAACATGAGTCAATTTTTTTACATATGTTTTTATGCTAATTGTGAGTCGGATTGGGTGGTATATTTGGTCAGTTGCACCTGTTCTGCCTTTTAAGTGGGGCAGATGTCGAGATCATTGCGCTGCCGCATGTCTGAACATCTTAGTGACATATATAACCAAAGAATCACAATCCCTTTATACAGACATTCTCAAGTACATACATCAGCTAGGTATACTTTTGCAGTGATAGATAAGGTCATGGGTAATAGATCCTTTAAAACAGGATGGCACTCTATTTTGAATCAAAAAGAAAGGAAATAGATTATTAAATTAGGGGGCTTGTTCACACCAGGTCTCAATGATAAAATGTGATGTAGTAATTAATTTTTCTTTTTGTACCAGTTTCTTGGGGGGGAAATGATGTCATAGGAAATGACTGGATACTGAGTGTATTTAAACTAATGAACATGTACTAGGATATCACTGATGAAGGCTACATGCCAAAACTGGTCTAGAATGTGATATAATAAACTAATTACAACTTTATTTCTGTCCTTGTGGTGCGGGCCTCTTTATTTTTGATTTACTAAGCTTGTTTGTCCGTTGGCATCAGCCGTACTTGCTATCTAACGTTGGACCGATTTTCTACCACTTCACCAGTCAGAGATGTTGGCAAAGTGGAATTATTGGAAGGAACTGAAATTTGGAATAATATAGGGTCCTTATAAAGGGAACAATGTATGGAATACCAGTGCCTATGGGACAGGGGATACAAGATGAACAATTGAAACAGACAATGGGGGGATGCAATTCCCTTGGACACAGGTACTGTGATTTATGCCAAAGACAACTTTATTATCTATAATTTCTGTCACTTACATGTTGAAGAGGACATACTTTTTTTCAATTATTTAATAAAGGTTTTTACAATGTGCTGAATGCTAAGGTTGGATTTAGTGGACTGTTTGTTAGAATTGCACTCCTACTTCAGGAAATTGAATTTAGCTGTGGTATTTAAAGATGTGGAAGTTAATGAATGTGATGACATTCATAAAATGGAAGGTTTACAACATTTGAGTATATGCAATCCCCATTTTCATCCAGCAGTGGATCTGTTTGGAAAATTAGTAGAAAATGATATAAGAGCTCATTATAAAGAAAAAAAGTAGGTATTACCAAAATGATTTAAGTATGAAAGAAAAATGTTGTTGAAAAAATTGGCAGAAGACATATCACCAAGGGTTATGAAGCTAGATAAGGGGGGTGGGCTTGTTTTAATAAACCCATTTGATTATATAGCAAAAATATGCACAATGTTAAATGATAGTAAGACATGCAAATAGCTTCTAGGAAAGAAATGAATACTGCATACAAAAAAATTATATTATGTTGGAAGGTTTGGTGCTGCAAAAATGTATTAATGCAGATTTATTAAATTTTTTGATGGTAAGTAAACTATTGGTGCCCACAATGTTTGGGATTCTCAATATTCATAAATCAATTGATAATCCAACATTTAGGTAAATTATTGATAACAGAGGATCGAAAACACAATTGTTGGCAAAATATAGTGATATGTGTGAAGACTTTATAGAAAAGAAAAATATTAAAAGATTCAAGGGATTTTTTTTAAATAATGGTTTAGGATGATGATTTGTGAACCTGATGCTATTCATAATATTGAGGTTGAACTTTTATGTCACTTTTTAGAAATAGTTTTATTAAATAACCTTATCTATTATGGGGGAGAATATTACCATCAGATATGTGGGGTGCAATTGGGATAGGATGTGCCCCCATATATGCAAACATGGTGATGTCGTTCTGGGAAAAAGGGTATCTATTTAACACAACATATGCAATGTTTTCAAGTAACTGTTTTAGATGATAATTAGATCATCGTGATTGGTGGCGGTGGTGGGGGAGATTTATTCTATCAATTTATGAATACATTAGCTGTACTACACCCCCAGCCACTGGGGGATGCACAAGTCAGTGTATTTCTTCCTGCCCGTCCAATGCCCAGATAAATGGGAAGGGTTATGTCAGGAAGGGCAACCAGTGTAAACATTTTGCCAGATTAAAATGCGGACAGCAATACAGATTTCAGTACTGGCTCGGTTGAGGCCCTGGTTAATAGCGACCACCACCAGTATTGCTAGCCAACAGGGTGCTGGTGGAAATTGGGCTACTGTTGGCCGAAGGAGAAGAAGAGGGGGAGGCATGCCCGCAGGCAGGAGGAAAGTTAGCATGTGGTAGTGAGGGTAGGAACTTTGAATGTTGACAGTATGACAGATAAAGGGAGAGAGCTATCTGATACGATGAAGAGAAGGAAAGTTGATTATTGTGCTTGCAAGAAGCCAGATGGAAGGTGAGTAAGGCCAGGTGTATCGGAGGTGGATTCAAATTGTTCTACCATAGTGTGGATGGGAGGAGAAATGAGGTGTGGTTATCCTGAAGGAACAAAATGTCAAGAGTATTTTGGAAGTGAAAACTGTGTCAGATAGAGTTATGTTTATGAAGCTAGAAATTGATGTTGTGGAGGCATGAAGGTGTTCAGGAGAGATGGCAGTGGAGTTTTTAATCAGATTGTTTAACAAAATCTTGGAAACTGAGAGGATACCTGAGGAGTGGAGAAGTGTATTTAGTACTGATTTTAAGAATAAGGGTGATGTGCAGAGCTGTAGTAACTACAGAAGGATAAAACTGATCAGTCACAGCATGAAGTTATGGGAAAGAGTAGTGGAAGCTAGGTTAAGAAGGGAGGTGATAACTAGTGAGTAGCAGTATTGTTTCTTGCCGGGAAAGAGCACTACAGATGTGATGTTTGCTCTGAGGGTGTTGATGGAGAAGTATAGAGAAGTTCAGGAGTTGCATTGTGTCTTTGTGGACTTAGAGAAAGCATATGACAGGGTGCCTAGAAAGGAGTTGTGAGACTGTATGAGGGTCAGGAGGGGCAGAGAAGTATGTAAGAGTGGTACAGGATATGTACGAGGGGAGTCCGACAGTAGTGAATTCAGAGGTAGGAGTGACGGATGCATTCAAGGTGTAGGTGGGATTACATCAAGGATCAGCTCTGAGCCCTTTCCTATTTGCAGTGGTGATGGACAGGTTGACAGACAAGATTAGACAGGAGTCACCTGGACTATGATGTTTGCTGATGACATTGCGATCTGTAGTGAGAGTAGGGAGCAGGTGGAGGAGACCCTGGAGAGGTGAAGATATGCTGTAGAGAGAAGAGGAATGAAAGTCAGCAGGACTAAGACAGAATATATGTGTGTGAATGAGAGGGAGGACAGAGGAGCAGTGAGGATGCAGGGAGTAGAGCTGGCGAAGGTGGATGAGTTTAAATACTTGGGATCAACAGTTGAGAGTAATGGTGAGTATGGAAGAGAGGTGAAGAAGAGAGTACAGGCAGGGTGGAGAAGAGTGTCAGGAGTGATTTGTGACAGACGTGTACCAATAAGACTGAAAGGGAAGTTCTACAAGATGGTAGTGAGAACCATCTATGTTATATGGGTTGGAGACAGTGGCACTTATGAAAAGAAAGGAGTCTGGCAGAGTTAAAGATGTTAAGATTTGCACTGGGCGTGACCAGGATGGACAGGATTAGAAATGAGTATATTACAGAGACCGCTCAGGTTGGACAGTTTGGAAACAAAGCCAGAGACGTAAGATTACATTGGTTTGGATGTGCTGAGGAGGGATGTTGGGCATATTGGGAGAAGGATGCTAAGGATGGAGCTGCCAGGTAACAGGAAAAGAGGAAGGCCTAAGATAAGGTTTATGGATGTGGTGAGAGAGGACATGCAGGTGGTTGGTGTGACAGAGCAAGATGCAGAGGACAGGAAGAAATGGAAACAGATGATCCGCTGTGGCGACCCCTAATAGGAGCAGCTGAAAGGAAAAAAAGAAAAGAAGAAGATTGGCTGGACTACACATTTTTTAAAATTCAAATAAAAGCATGATTTGGAAAAGATGAACTGTTTTGCTGTTTTAGTAATAAAAATAATGTTCAGTTAAAAAGATTTACTATTAATATATATATATATATATATATATATATATATATATATATATATATGTATATATGTATATATACATACACACACACACACACATAGGAAGGAAACATTTTCATTTATATACATACATTTTAACTGCAGTCACCTTTTAGTGCAAAATAAAAGTATAGTAAAAGTTCAGATTGTGCAGTTAGCAAAGATGGTATCCAAAATAGAAACCTTTCTTGCAGAT
>NC_056731.1:659409993-659422493 GCF_019279795.1 Protopterus annectens
CAGCTAAACGTCAACAGACTTGGAATGTTTCAAAGTGTCTGTGCACTAGTGGTCTTCCAGTGTTAATCAGTCAAAGTGCTCCAACCAACTTACCAAATGAACTCGTGCAAAAAATAAAAAAAAAAGTGTTAACTGACTTACTTTATAGCACTTTGTAAAACATAAGGGCCATAAACTGCATTAAGCAAAAAAAAGATAGGTCCAGTGGGCCTTTATTAGTGTTTTAATTTGGTTAACTTGTTATTTTCACTGAAACCAGTAGATGTTGTCTCATATACACATACAACGTAATGTAAGGCATCACAATTATGTCACAGGTTGTCACTTTTCTAGTAGGTCTTATAGAAAACAAGAAATAAACTATCAAAGTTCATGATGCCTACACCAAAACTGCAGTTCTATTTTATGTTGACTTTAGATCAGTTTTATTTATTTATTGTTACATTTTCAGGCACACATATATCTGGAAAAAGAAGGAAAATCTTTAGAAAAAAAAATGTTTTACATTCTTAGCACTGTGTAGTGTGTGTTGGAGTGGAACAATATTATGTCTGGTTGTTCATAATGCATTAGTCATCACACACACACAACTTTCAATGTATGAACAGAGAAGACTATTCACTCCTTAGATATTTCAATTTGGAGCAAAAGGCTTGCTGCTTAGTAAATTGGAAGCAGCAATGAAAAATAAACTCACACCATGTTCTTTGCAAAGTTGACTTTGACTGCATAGTCTGTTACTTATGTCCTCTGCTTTACAGAACCCTGTCAGTAATGTTTAAATTCTTTATGAGAAACTACCCTTTTCTTATTTTCTGGTATTTTGTGAGGTAATTTGTATCATTAAAAAAAACAGAATAACTAGTAGACTTAAAACTTCATTGATGAGGTCCATCACAATAATTTCCAAAAATCATGAAACCCAGTTAGTATTCCAAAATATCATGAAACCCAGCAAGCCTTTATTAGTCACAGACAATGGATCCTCAGTAACAAAAAATCAGAAATACTTTACATTGTTAAACATATCATATAAAAATATTTTCCACACCTACTTAGGTTCATAGGTTCATAGGTAGGTACTAGGCTATTGGCCCTAGGACCTATATAAGCCTAGCCAAAGGTACCCTGGCTTTCGCCACCCAAGAAAATTATTTTCCTGTGCCACTGTCGAGCAGAGCCACAGAAGTGATCCCCGGGATGAATTTCCTATCTCCCATCCAATCATCAAGATTTTTCTTGAACAGTGCTAATGAGGAGCTTTGTTTGATATAGATAGGTAGTTTGTTCCAAAGTATGGGAAGTCTCTGGGACAGGAATCTATCCCTCCAGCATGTTCTGTTTATTGTGGTGACGAAGTTTAGGTCCCTAGAGCGTGTAGCTCGTAGGGATTGGGATTTCTTTAAGTGGAGCATGTCTAAAAGCTTTGGGTTTGACATAGCTTTGTGTGTTAGGCAGAGATCGCCTCTGAGTAGGCGATATGCAACAGAGTAAAGCTGCAGTTTTTTGAGACGGTCTGCATAGGGCATCTCTTTGAGGCCGGTAATCCTCTTTGTGAGGTATTTCTGTGGCCTTCCCAGTTGTTGTAGATGTCTTGTGAGGTACATACTAAAAGGTGCATTGTACTCTATAATGGGTCTAATGAGTGACGAGTAGAGGGGAACAATGACCTCTTTTTTCTTGGATGAGAAACCTTTTGTGATGAGGTGTGCCACATAGAAGGATTTCCTGACTACTGTGGCGATGTGATTATCAAAGGAGAGACTACTGTCCACCTGTGTCCCAAGGTCTCTTATCACACTTTCGGTGTTAAGTAGACTACCACCTATGTGGTAGTTCATGGGTACTGAGCTTTTACCAAAAGGAATGACAATGCACTTTTTGGCATTGAGCTTGAGGCCATGGCTTTGGCACCAGGCATCTGTCTCAGCAAGGCCCTTTTGTAGGATGTCCACATCTTTTGGAGTTTTGATTGTGGCTCCTAGTTTTCAGTCATCTGCAAACTTCGTTAGCCAAAGACCTTCTGTGTTGGCCTGTACTTCAGAGAAGTAGATACCAAACAGGAGAGGACCAAGGACTGAACCCTGTGGTACTCCACTTGTCATTGGTCTGAAACTGGATTTGGAGTTTTCTACTTTCACAGTGTGGGTTCTGTCAGTGAGCCAGTTGGCAACCCATCTTGTGACATAGGGATTTATACCTAGTTTAGTGAGTTTATCTATAATTCCAGAGTGGGGGATGGTGTCAAAAGCCTTGGCGAGATCTAAATAGGCTGTGTGAACCACCTTACCCTCATCTACGGCTTTGGTGACTGCTTCAAAGAAGTCTATCAGGTTTAGGAGACATAATCTGCCTTTTACAAACCCGAACTGGGTGGGGTTCTGAGTTTGGAGATTACCAATGTCATTGTTTATAAGTTCCATGATGATACGCTCCATAGCCTTGCAGACCAGGCTCGTTAGGCTAATGGGGCAGTAGTTTCTGGGGTCTGTGGTGGCTTCCCCTTTATGGAGTGGGATAACTGTCACTGTGTGCCATTCAGTGGGTTGGAAGGGTGGCCTAATGGTTAAGGTATTTGCCTTACAAACACAAGATACAGGGTTTGAGTCTCAAAAGGGATAATTGGCTAGGCTTAAAATGGCTCCCAAGGGCAGTTAGCTTAGTACTAACCTATGAACCTATGGAAATTATTGTAACTGAGCTTATTAATGAAGTTTTAAATCCACTAGTTTTTCTGTTTATTTTTTCCTCAGTACTCATGTTGATGAGGTTGGAGCAAGACAGATTGCTGTACTTGTTAATTTTTTATGTAGTTTGTATCACTGAGACAATAATATTGACAGTAGAAAGTTTCTGTACCACTTTCAAGCTGTGGTAACTGCACCATACTACATTCCCGTATGAGATGAATTTCAAATCCTCACATTATGCAGATGTTTCTGATCTGCAGAAACTGTCTGAATGTTATCTCGCCAGTAGCTCTATAAAAATAAAGTGTCAGGACATTCTGAGAGCTACAGAAAAACACTAGTGAGCTCCAGGGTTTAGTCATTACTCTTTTTTTAGGTCAAGACACTGGCCAAAGAAGCCATAAGATACAAATTTTGTTTAAATAATATGATACAGATTAACACAGGGAACCTTGATGACCAAAGATTTTGATGTTCCAGATGAGTACTGTAATTCCTGATGATAAAAGGTACAGTAGAACGGTTGTATATCTAGGAATGCATTCATTTATTTTTCTATTGTATGTAATAATCTTTCTCCCTTAGGGCTAAAGTTTGTATACCTTAATCTGTCTAGCTTAAGACTTAAAATGAGTACCTTGGAAGCTTGAAAGGCATGGAATCCTTAGCTATATTAGTTCTATCAAGATGATGGCTTAAGCCTGACAGCTTGCATTCTTATGGGTTGAGCTCACATTAAGGACCCTCTTCAATGGGTCCTAGATCAGGGTACATCAAGGTCTGCATGCTTTTTTCCTGCCTATAAAATCCCATATTTTGTGGCATTTCTCCATGGATACTAATGCACTGCATGACATAGGAGTCAAGATACAAAATCACATGCATCCTAGATTCCAACAGTTTTTCTTTTCTTTTTGTACTTGCACAATGATCGAAGGAAAAAAAGGTAGATTTATTTTGAACAGAGAAAGTGTGTGTGAGTGTGTGTGAGTGTTTGTGTGTGTGTGCTTGTGTGTGTGTGCGCGTGTGTGCTTGTGTGTATGTATGTGTGTATATATATATATATATTTATATATATATATATATGTATATCTTGAAACACAAATCACACTCAACGGAATGAATGCCTCTCCACACTTTAAAACAAATAGGGCAATAAATCCAAGCCAAAAATAGCGGAAGAGGCAACCATGTAACATGTAGTAATTCAGTCTCAGATGTAAAAAATGTCTTTTATTAGTGCACAGAGGTAAGCGGTTTCACAAATTCTTCATCAGACCATCAAAGTTTGATACAGATTTTCTTACTGTAGTGCGATCTTGGAGTTAGTATATATTAGTAGTAGGGGTGTGGGGTGCAGGAGGACTTGCCCCACTTCATTAGCGAGTTTAGTGTTTTTTTTTTTATTCATTGGTGTAGTGTAGTTTTGTGAAAATGACTGGGTCAAAGTAGACCCCATATATATTTATATATATATATATATATATATATATATATATATATATATATATATAGGTTCATAGGTAGGTACTAGGCTGTTGGCCCTAGCCTATACAAGCCTAGCCAAAAAGGTACCCTGGCTTTCTCCACCCAAGAGAATTATTTTTCTGTGCCCCTGTCGAGCAGAGCTACAGAGGTGATCCCTGGGGTGAATTTCCTATTTCCCATCCAGTCATCAAGATTTTTCTTGAAGAGTACTAATGAGGAGCTTTGTTTGATATAGATAAGTAGTTTGGTCCAGGGTATGGGAAGTCTCTGGGACAGGAATCTATCCCTCCAGCATGTTCTGTTTATTGTAGTGACAAGGTTTGGGTCCCTAGAACGTGTAGCTCGGAGAGATTGGGATTTCTTTAAGTAGAGCATGTCAACAGCTCTGGGTTTGACATAGCTTTGAGATTGCCTCTGAGCAGGACTTCCTCCTGAACTTTTAGAATTACTTATGAAAGACAATGACAGAAAAATTAACAATTTAAAAAATGTTATTGATGAATGCGATGCAAGGTTAAAAAGTGACTTGAGTTTTTCATTTAAGGTAGATAAATATAGGACAATTTTTGTGAATATTGACAAAACAGTGGACAAATTAATTAACAAAAAGAGTAAGAAGCTTGAGAGAGATAGAAATGAATATGAGACAGGCAAAGCATATCCCTTGCCTAATATTAACAACAGAGCACAATATATGGGTGATGAAGCTAATAGGGGTGACAGTAATAATGATGTTGTGAATGTTAATGTTGGTGGGGGTGTAAATGAAGTTATTGATGAATCAGCAGCCCCCTCAGAAGTAGCCCTGAGGAGGTCAGAACGCATACTGAACCGAATGAGGCAGACCAATTACAACAGGGAAATGGAGAACAATGGGAATTACAGGAATTCATACTCCAGCAGGGGCTACCATCACAGAGGACGGGGGAGGGGAGCATTCAGCAGATGGTAAATGATGTCAATACGCAAATGTTTGCACAAATCATTAACAACACACATGGAGATTTTAAGATTTTCAATCTTAGTGAAATGTATGTAGACGTTGAATGGGCAGATATGTTCCAAAAAGGCTTAAATTTTGTTCCCACAAAGGTTCCGGTGGCTGAGACCATGTTATTAGAACTAAAAACCTTTGTTAGGAAGTTGAACCTCAAGTTTTATTTTGAGAATGAACAGTTGAATGTTAATGAAACACAATGTAAGAAATCCAGCACTTTTAACCCCCCCCCCTTGCATCCTATATTACACATCTGTGTTGTAGCCAGATTAGAAAAATAGTGAAATCTAAGAAATATGACTACATACCCAATTTAACAGATGAAGCAAATACATTACTCAAACAGATTGTTAATAATCAAACAATTAGAGTTATGAAACCTGACAAGGGCGGGGGAATTGTAATCATGGACCAACGTGTTTTTGTAGAAAAAATGTTGCTACATTTGTATGGCGATAGTTATGAAGAAACATCTGTCAATGAGATAAATATTGCCTACAGGTATATTGACATCACCTTGAATGATTTGCTGATAAATGGGCAAATTACAAACAGTGAGTGCAACTTTCTTCAGCAAAGTGCACCCAGGATACCAACAATATTCGGAATCCCTAAAATCCACAAAAACATTATGGACTACCTGCTGAGACCCATAGTGGATGCAAAAGCATTCAAGATTTTTTTACTTGGCAAAGTTTGTGGATTCTTACCATAAGCAGATTTTGGAAAAACAACAGCATGTGCTGAAAGATTCATGGGATTGCTTAAGTCAAATTAATGCAAACGTATACAGTGACAACTTAATTTTCATCACTATTGACATCAAAGATTTGTCTATGGTCATCCCCCATGACATTGGCACATTGTGGTTTTATGATTTTCTTTGTTTCAACACTTCTCTGAGCCATGCAAGGATCTTAATGTTTAGAATATTAATGGATTTAATTCTCAACAACAATTTCATAGTTTTTGACAATTAACTTTTTAAGCAAAAGGTAGGAGTGACAATGGGGGCAGCGTGTGCCCCCCCCCCTTTTGCTAACATAGTTCTAACACAATGGGAAATTAATTATGTGTTTAACAATGAGTTGTTTAAGTATTGTAAATTTTATGGTCGATTCCTGGACAACATACTCATCTTCTGGGAAGGTACACTAGAACTTTTGGACAGATTTTTTGATTACTTAAATGATTGTACAACTTTTCTGTCCTTTACCATGGAGACTGCAATGGATAGAATTCACTTCTTGGATATAGTGATAAAGAAAGACAGCATTAATAAGTGTTTTATTTCAACTATTAACAGAAAGCCGACCTACTCCAACACCCTTTTACATTTTGAAAGTTGTCACCCCATACACCAAAAAAGGTCTTTGGTGAAGGAGCAAGGGGTGAGATTGGCTAGAATGGTTAGTGACTTAGAAACATTAATTGAAGAAACTGAGAAATTGAGGGGTATGTTATTAAGGGGATATCCCAATGTATTTACTGACCCCATATTATTGGAAGTGAAAATGTAAAGAATGGATGGACATTTTTTCCCATTGTTAGGTGTGAATTCCAATACCACTAGTGTAGAGATTGGGAGAGTGAACAACAGCAACATGAGTGATACAACAGTAAAGATGTTTAATCGGGCTATGACGTTAACATTTAGCCCAGTGTTTTACAACATTAAGGAAGTTATTACAAATAATTGGAGTATTTTGACTAATAACTTGGAACATAGGGAGAAGGCGAGTGAAAAACCACTGGTCATTTATAAAAGGAATTCTAATATTAAGAATTCAATAGAAAGAAGTACTTCTGGTGAGAGTGCAGGGCGGATGAGAAAATGTGTGCAATGTGCACAATGTTGTTATGTTTTGGAAACAGAGAGTGTTCATATCATGGAATATGGGGAGGTTAAATTGAGACAAAAGCTCAATTGCCTCAGTAAATTCCTAGTTTACATTTTGTCAACAATGTAGACAGTTTTATATTGGAAAAAGAAAAAAATGCCCTAAATAAGCGTATATATCAACGTACTTATGATATACGTAGAGTTAATTTGAGTAATGCATTGGCCAAGCACATTTTTGAATGTAGTGGTCATTCTTTTAGATTTGCAGGCTTGGAGCAAATAGTGGATAAGGAAAAAAGGGTGGTCCAAAAGAAACATACTTGGAATATAGAGAGCTAATATGGCAGCTCAGATGTAATGCAACAGTTCCCCTGAGTTTGAACGAGACTGTATCTATCTCCAGCTTGTTAAAACTAAGATCAGATTTTCATATGTAAAAGCCTCACACATACTATATTACATGGATTTTTAAAGTTTTAAGGAATAATATATATATATATATCTTCTCCTTTATCAAGTGTATGAGGTTTAGATGTATTTACTTACTTATTTTCTATAGATTCACTATTTTTTAATATTAGGTTCATAGGTTCATACTAGGCTATCTGCCCAAGGGCATTTACAAGCCTAGCCCATAGTTTTGTGGCTTACGCCACCCCTTTAGTATGGGGAACTATACCCATTATTTTGCTGTGCCTCTGTCGAGCAGTGACACTGAGGTAATCCCTGGGGTATATCTGCGATCTCCCATCCATTGGTCAAGATTTCTCTTGAACAAGGCCAGCGAGGTGCTCTGCCTCACATATACCGGGATTTTATTCCACAGCATAGGGAGTCTTTGGGTGATGAATCTATCCCTCCAGCACATCCTATTAATAGCCGTGTCGAGGTTTAAGTCTCCGCCCTTGTGGCTCTGACGGATCTAGATTTTTGAGGTGAAGCATATTCATCAAATCTGGGTTTGACATGGCCTTGTATGTTAGGCAAAGGTCACCTCTGAGCAAGCGGTGGCGACTGAATAGAGCTGGAGTTCTTTCAGTCGGGCAGCATAGGACAGATGTTTGAGACCCTTTATCCTTTTGGTGAGGAACTTTTGTGGCCTCTCCAGCTGCTGCAAGTGTCGGGTCAGATACATTCCGAATGGGGCATTGTACTCAATCATTGGTCTGATGAGTGATGAGTATAGGAGACTATGACCTCCCTTGATCTAGATGAGAATCCCTTCATGATAAGGTGGGCAATGTAGAAGGTCTTCCTAACTACTTTAGCTACATGGGTGTCGAATGACAGACTACTATCAACCTGGGTCCCCAGGCCCTGATAACTTCTTCTGTGCTCAGTGGATTGCCACCTATTTGGTAGCTAGGGGTAACCTTGTTTTTCCCGAAGGTATGACTATGCATTTTTGGCATTTAACTTTAGGCCATGGCTCTGGCACCAGTTATCCGTTTCTGTGAGACCCTTCTGAAGGATATCTGTGTCAGATGTGTTTTTCTACTATGGCCCAGTTTGCAGTCATCTGCAAACTTTGTCAGCCATAAGGTGAGTGACTTAGAAACATTAATTGAAGAAACTGAGAAATTGAGGGGTATGTTATTAAGAAGGGGATATCCCAATGTATTTACTGACCCCATATTACTGGAAGTGAAAATGTAAAGAATGGATGGACATTTTTTCCCATTGTTAGGTGTGAATTCCAATACCACTAGTGTAGAGATTGGGAGAGTGAACAACAGCAACATGAGTGATACAACAGTAAAGATGTTTAATCGGGCTATGACGTTAACATTTAGCCCAGTGTTTTACAACATTAAGGAAGTTATTACAAATAATGGGAGTATTTTGACTAATAACTTGGAACATAGGGAGAAGGTGAGTGAAAAACCACTGGTCATTTATAAAAGGAATTCTAATATTAAGAATTCAATAGAAAGAAGTACTTCTGGTGAGAGTGCAGGGCGGATGAGAAAATGTGGGCAATGTGCACAATGTTGTTATGTTTTGGAAACAGAGAGTGTTCATATCATGGAATATGGGGAGGTTAAATTGAGACAAAAGCTCAATTGCCTCAGTAAATGCCTAGTTTACATTTTGTCAACAATGTAGACAGTTTTATATTGGAAAAAGAAAAAAATGCCCTAAATAAGCGTATATATCAACGTACTTATGATATACGTAGAGTTAATTTGAGTAATGCATTGGCCAAGCACATTTTTGAATGTAGTGGTCATTCTTTTAGATTTGCAGGCTTGGAGCAAATAGTGGATAAGGAAAAAAGGGTGGTCCAAAAGAAACATACTTGGAATATAGAGAGCTAATATGGCAGCTCAGATGTAATGCAACAGTTCCCCTGAGTTTGAACGAGACTGTATCCATCTCCAGCTTGTTAAAACTAAGATCAGATTTTCATATGTAAAAGCCTCACACATACTATATTACATGGATTTTTTAAGTTTTAAGGAATAATATATATATATATATATATATATATATATATCTTCTCCTTTATCAAGTGTATGAAGTTTAGATGTATTTACTAACTTATTTTCTATAGATTCACTATTTTTTAATATTGTTGTCAATAACTATATATTTACTTATAGGTTTATTTATATATATTTACTTATAGGTTTATTTATATATTTAGGTAAGAGTGGTAGATTAATGTTGTAGTCATTTATTTATTGTACCTGCAGCATGTTTTGACAATTGTATTGATATGGTTTTAAAAGATGATAAGGGGAGTGTCTTTGATGATCATGTGATGGGGAATACGAGTATTCAAGCATGTTAATTAGTGCAATGTGTGTTTCTGATGATGTCAATGGCTTAAGGCCGACGAAAGCGCTAAGTAAACTGTGGTTGCTGTGGATTATCTTGTGACTGGTTTCTGTTACCTTCTATAGTTAAGAGTCGTGGATTGTACTTTATTCGTTCTTATTTAAATTCAAGCTATCAATGTAGTAAAATAAAAAAATGGCTTTTGCTTTAAAAAATATTTTGGCACATTTAAGCATTTTAATTACACATTCAGAATTAAAAACTAAATGGAACTTTTATGTGGTAGCAAAAAATGTATCACTTTTTGGGATGAGACAGTTTAAATCATAATACAAACTTTCATTTAACAAGATGCAGTAAACATTTTCCAGCAGGAGTAGCTGTAGAAAGCACAATCACCTTGTTTTGGTTTGGAAAAGAACCAAGCTTTAGAGCACAAGCATATTAGAAACAAAGAGAACAAATAAAAACTAAATAAGACACTAAGTTAATCACAGAAAATGGCAAAATTTGCATTTGTTCTTTTTATTATAAGTATTTATAATATCCCCAGTGCCTTGGTTTGTTTGCAAAAGGAGCAACCTTTATTGTTATGGTATATTGGAAACCATGAAAACAAACCAAAATAAAAAAAACACTGAGTCACAGAAACTGGCTAATGTTTCCTATTTTTTTGTTTTTGTATTACAAATAGCTGAACTATTCCTGGTGCCTTGGATTTTTCGTTCGAGGGAATGGTCTACCTGAATAATCACATTGATTTTTATATTATATCATTTACAAATATCCAGCAGAAATATCACCTCAGTTAAGTTATTGTGATAAAACTTAAGTTTTAAATACATTCCTTATTAAAAAAAATAATATCATAATGCCATACCTACAAATGTCAGCTCAGAACTGTAACAATGTTGCATTCTGAGTTTGCATTCAAATGCTACAGAGCTTCTTGGAAATGTTATCATTTAATGTTTTAAGCAGAAATAAAATGAACGAACAATGTACACAAATCAGATGGAATAGATATGAATACAAATTCAGTATGAATAGATATATGTTTACTAGAACAGTCTGTAATAAATACATAAAATATTAATGTTTGTATGAAAAGCGTAGGTAAAGACTGAAATGATATGCAAATAACAGTACTAGCAAACCTGGGAGAGCTACACTTTGTTTATATTTGATATCTGAAATCAAATATAGTCTTTAGCCCTCAAAGTGCAACAAAAAGAACTTTCAAACTGTATTTTGGCTCTAGTCCTTTGTGTTGTTCTTCAGGGTTAAACTTGATTTTGCTAATGCCAAATAAAATAATGTGACATCTTCCCCAGATACACTTCTAAGTACTCAATTAAGTCATTATATTGGCCTTTAGTATATGCATTCCTTGATATTTATCCATACCAGCTTTCATTTATCATTTCATCTGTCATATATATCAATAAACAGGGTAATAACCATGGCTAGTGGTATGTGTCTCAATGTCTTAATACTAGGAGTCTACATCACAAACTGCACTCACTGGAAGCACTCCTTACTTTGGAAGATGCAGATGTCTGTGCAGCCACAGAGACATGGTTCAAGGTTGCAGAGAGCACCCTGGCTGTGTATGGCTACAATGTCTTTCACACATTCATGTCACAAAATAAACATTAAAGAACAAAAGGAAAAGGTATATCCAGCTTCATTAAAGACAAATACACCTCAAGACTGGTTAAACAATACAACTTCCTAGAGTTATTCCAAGTCCAGCAAATTGTAAGAACCCCCACCCTCCACGTCATTGTTAGCTGTAGGTCCCCCACCATGAACCAAGAAAACCACACTTCCTACATGGACCTACTTGAGTCACTTACAGTACAGCCAAGCACCCTGGTTGTGGGTGGCTTTCACTATCCTTCCATCAATTGGAAAACATATATGAGCACAAACATGCTTGCCCTAAGGTTCTGGACTTTGTTAACATAAATACCCTAAAAGAGATAGTCTGCCACCCCTCAAGAGGCTCTAATGTCCACGCCCTTGTACTCACCAACATGGGAGATTGCTGCCCCTCCCCATGTGTGGGACTCTCCGTGGTAAAGTCAGACCATAAATCAGTCACATTTAAAGTAACAATCATATCTGACCCCCCCAGGAGCTAAAAGTTTAAACAATTTCACCAAAACAAACTATAGCATCCAAAGTGATGGCATTAATAGTTTCAAACCCCCTCCCACGACTGACAGCAATGACTCCTATTCTGAGGTGTACACAAATGCCCTGTATAAACACCTGTACAAATGTATAGACTCATGCCTACCTGAGCTTATCAAAACAGGGTCCACAAGGGAAAAAAACATGGAGGATATTAAGCATAAATAGGTTATACAACAAGAGAATGAAACTGCAGTCAAAGAACAAGAGGGTGGGGGCGGAGCCTAGATGGTCAACTGAGAGCAGTGAATTTTGAGAGCTCCATAAACTAGTATAATAATATAGTAAAATGTTATTTTCAATTTTTAAATATCAGAAATCTATAGATAAACTACTAAACTACATAAATGTCAATTTTGGTGGAGCTATACAAAAATTTTCCTGTCAAGTAAATACTGTGGGAAGAAATAGCCAGGGAATTGTTATGGCTAGGCTTGTATAGGCCTAGGGCAGACAGTCTAGTACTAACCTATGAACCTAAGTAATTTGGAGATATATTCAG
>NC_056731.1:659427493-659567493 GCF_019279795.1 Protopterus annectens
TTAAACTATTGGACAAGAGTATTTCATATACAGAAGTTATTACACAAATAAATAAGCTTAAATCAAACAAAGCACCGGGTAATGATGGTATTATACCAGAGATATATAAAATCCTTTCTAAAACTACATATTCATTAATACATAAGGTTTTTATTCTGGCCCAAACTGAGTTAATAACCCCCCCGTCTTGGCAATATACATTTATTTCACCAATTTTAAAACCTAATAAAGATCCAACTAGATGTTCTTCATATCGACCCATCTCATTACTTAATGTTGATTATAAAATGTTTATGAGTATTTTTGCTGATAGATTGAAGACAATTATCACCGGCATTATAGACATAGATCAGACGGGCTTCATTGTAAATAGAAATACTTTTGATAATATAAGAAGAACTTTAACATTAATTGATTTTGCAAATAGGAAAAAGAAAGATTTAACACTTATTAGTCTTGATATAGGTTCAGCATTTGATTCAGTAAGTTGGGACTATCTGTTTACCTTACTGAAGTGCACAAATTTTTCTGATGCATTTGTAAATTTAATTGAGCATTTATACAAAGGAACGCTGGCTTATATTAAGGTAGGAACATATGTTTCACAAAAAATACCCATTCTTAAAGGTGCAAAGCAAGGATGTCCACTTTCTCCACTATTATTCACTTTAGTAATGGAGCCTTGGGCTAATTTGATTAGAAACAGTACTGACATAGAGGGTTTTGAAATAGAAGAAAATACAACATCAAAAATTCAACTTTTGCAGATGATGTTCTAATTACATCAGCAGGATCTAATTCTTCTATGCAGTCTTTATTTGATAAAATGATGAATTTTAAAAGTATTTCTGGTTTAATATTCAATGAAGAAAAACTAAAATACTACCTATATATACACGAAAAAATACTCTCATTAGTGATTTTACTAAATATGTACCCAACTCAGGTCAGATAACTTATTTAGGTATAATACTATCTAAAGATATTAAATCTATTATATATAATAACTATAATACCCGTTTTCTTAATATACAAAATCTTTTAATACCTGGAATAATATGTTTTTACTATGGAGGAGAGACTTACAATTATTAAAATGATAATATTCCCCAAGATTTTATACTTAATACAATCAATAATACTTTCACCTACAAAAATAACTATCAAGAAACTGAATACACTAATGTTAAATTTCTTATGGGTACCTAATAGACCTAGGATTGCATTAAAGAAACATACTAATAGCTGGTCTCAAGGGGGTATTTCTTTTCCAGACTTTAATTTATATATTATCTCTTCTATTATAAAAGTTATTACTTTATTAATAGATCGGTCATATGTCAAAATGGAAAGATTATTGGGAGCTAATTAGTATGCACTTCATGAAAATCTCCTTAACACATAAAAATATGATTATAAATAACTCCATGTTGTGGTTGCTAAAGGAATTTTGTACTTCACCTATTACACCTAAACATATGGTCTGTTACCCATTAAATATTATTATTAGTTATCGTAACTTTATATTCATGCACCCTAAGTATAGGGAATGGAATTTTATTGTATTCCTATAATTTATACTCAGGGTATGCTTATGTCATCTACTTCTGAAGGAGCTCATTTAGCTATAGATAATAATCTAAAGTACTGGTATCAGCTGATATCTGATAATAAAGTTAAAAATCTAGATTTCTTAAAACAAGAATTTGATCTAAGAGAAACTTGCTGGTTAGAGGTTCAGATCTTTAGACAACATCTCATTGATAGAATAGATCTAATGTCTATAACAGTTAAAGAATCTATTCCAAAACTGATTGATTACTTGATAATAAATTTTCAGCATAAAGTTTCTGATAAAGGTAAACTTTCATATATACATAAAATTATCAGAAAAGAAACTTTTTACAATGTAGATTCATACTGGAATTATTTCACCTCTATTAATGGGGACCCACCAACTCAACAAGATAAACAATATATATTGGAATCTGCTTATAGAACTACATCTTCCATTGTCTGGAGACTTTATACATGGAAATTTTACATAGATCTTTTATACACCTTTGATGATGAATAAAATTAATAATAAAGATAATCTATGTAACAGATGTAATGTAGAAATTAATGCTGACTGGGCTCATATGTTTTATGACTGTATGAAGTTGAAAGAATACTGGAAGTCAATTAATGAATTTTGCAGGCTCTTTTACAGATAATTTCATTATTTCTAAGTCTCTTATATTATTCAACACACCTGTACCTCAATGTGTTAAAAAGATTAAGCTTCCCTTGTTATGGTCTATCCTAGCAGTGGCTAGGAAAATAATAACTAGAAATTGGATTTCAGATACACCTCCTTCATTCAATGAATTTAAAAATGTTATGAATATAATGTGTCATATGGAAATAAGCACAATTAGAATCAGAACAACTAGAAAAACATCACATTTTATTGTATGGGATAATTTACAAAATTTGTTAAAAAATTCTAATTTCAATAGCACAGTATTTTAGTTTAATTAATTGATCTGATTGTAGTGGATGTCTTTGTAAATACTTTAGTTGTTTTGTTGAATATTATAATAATACCTATTTTTAATTATTTGTATAAAATTGTTATGATATTTCTCTTATATGTTAAAACAATAAATTTGTTTTAAAAAAAAAAAAGAACTGCAATTGATGACATCTACCTTACAGGAACTATCTTTGAAGATGGATGGCTTTAAAAATGACTTAGAAAACCTCAAATTAAATTCTCAGAAACAGACTGATACTCTTAAGGAACTATTACAGCAACACCATACAAAAATAATAAATATAGAGGCTTCTCTAAATGACATTGAAGGGAGACTCAAAGAAGAAGAATTCCAAAAAGAATTTCTGCTTAAACAGAATACATGGATGCTTGACAAAATAGATGACTTAGAAAACAGGGAAAGGAGAAACAACATAAGGATCTTTGGTCTGCCTGAAAACACAGAAGGAGAAGACATTATTTCATTCTTAACGACCTGGATTCCTGAATTTTTAGACTTGAAAGAGGGACTTTCATTTGGAATTGAAAGGGCGCATAGAGCACTGAGGAAACCTGCTTCTAACTCAACAAATACTCCACCTAGATCCATAGTTATAAAATTTCTTTCATTTCTGGACAAGGAACTAATATTAAAATCTGCTTGGAGAAAATCACCCTTAAAATACAATCAAAGCCTGATGTGGTTTGACAGTGATTATTCTTTCAGAATACTAGAACAAAGGAAAAAAGCCTGGACAATAATAAAACTGTTGAAACAAAACATTTTGCCAATGAGCTGAGAACCTTTAATGACTTACAAGCTACTACTATATTCATCAAAAACAAAAACATAGTGTCTATCCCAGAAGAAATGGAATGGATGGCCCCTAATCTTAAAAGAATAAAAGAAACAAACTCTTGGACTGATGCTAGAAAGAGGAAACAAAAAACTGATTCCAAGATAACTGTCCAAAAAAAAAAAAATAACTCTTACAACTACATCTCTCAAAGTGACAACTGATATGGTACATCACTTGTCATCTGTTTTTATTAAAAAAGGAGGGCTTCTTAAATAACTGAGAAACAGTAATGATTTATTCAGAATGTTCAAAGAGTCCAATAATTCTTCACAAAGAAAGGTAGGTCAAGGTGGGTTACTATTTACATTATATATAAGCCAAACAAAGCAACATTTAATATAAACATAAAAGTTGCTATTCCCCTACTTGAACTCAATGAATACTTATCTTGTTAATTTTTCATTGATTTTACTTATAATAATTCAAGTAATTAATTAACTAATTCAACAAGGTACCATTCATCAGAGTTCAGACTTAAATGTAACAAATTAACAATAGCAGTAACAGTAGAGTGTTTTGAAAAAAATGCTGCCATGGAGACTAATGCCTTCTTCAATTAAAGTATGATTTAGAAATGTCATGTATATCCTGGTTAAATAATAGTAGCAAGCTCTTAGTACAAATGTCATTATTATTCTGTCTAAATATAGTTAGTATCAGTTATGACAGGTATCACAGCTATGAGTGCTGTTTGATCACTCCTGATATGGTGTGCGTGAATGCAGCTGTGTCTGGCAGCTAGTACAAATGTCATTATTATTCAGTCTAAACATAGTTAATATCAATTATGGCAGGTATCATAGCTTCGAGTGCTGTTTGATTAAGCCTGTCATATTGTGTGTGGATGCAGCTGTGTCTGGCAGCTGTTGTATGTTGTGGGTTGTGGCTTATAATCGAGGTTTACTGATGCTTGTGTATTAGGAAGAGACATTTGGGGTTTTAGCCTGGATCCAGGGGAAGGGGGTGGATAAAACTGATTTGGGATATTTTGGAAGAGAACAGTTTGTTTATATATCTGCTGAGTGAGAGGTGGGAAGGCTGAAAGAATGTGGCAGCTTGTTGGGAGTTTTTTTTTTTTTAAACCTGTTTGCTCTCCATTCTTTTCCTGGCTGCTGCCTCACTGAAAGGGAGGGAATTAGGCTTGAAGTTGCAGTGAAGTGAAGCCTTGCTTCAGGTGCATTGTGAGCCTCTGGTATGCAGTACACAGACACACTAACAGAAACAGACGTTCCCAGGTTGCTATGGTAACGTAGACAGAGTGACAATAATGCTTAACGGCTCTTAGGAGCCTCTGAGATGATTCTCGGCAATTAAGTTTTTGGTTTAAAAAATATATATATAATAAAAGGGCTGTTTTAAAACATGTACACATACTGATGGTCTCCCAACACTTCGTTTAGCTCATTAAGTTGATTCATGATAAAAAAAAAAAACAGTAAGCGCAATTTTATATTTAAAATGTATATTGGTCCAAACACATTAAGGACTTACATAAGACTGGAAGTCTGAGTTATTGTGAAAGACTAAGAGCACTTTGTCTTGTGCAGAACCCTTTGCAGGAGTCTGGGAGGTGAGCTTGCTTGGGTGTGTTGGACATATGGGGATAGCTGATTCTAGGGGTATTTGGGGTTGCTGGGAAGTGCTAGAGAGTCATCAGATTTCCTCTGTAGAAATATCTGTGGGAATGGAAGGTGTGTTGAGTGGTTCACTGGCAGAGTGGCCACTGCATGGAACAGGCTGGTAAAATGGAACAGGACAAATATTGGTTTGGATATTTTAAGAACAGCCTGGAAACACACCACATGAACTAGTGAATGGTATTCTGGCAAAACTGGATTGGCATTGTTACCCGTGCTTGAAGTACTGATATGTGTATATGTAAGGATGGAACTATAACAAATAAGAAACTAGAAGGGTCTCATAATTTAAAGTCTGTGGACTATATAAACATGATTGGAAGGAGCTAATAATAAGAATAAGCATTACAGCTTGTGGTCTCTCAAATAACTAAGCAACAGCCAAAAAAAAAAATAAAACACACAGTAGTTATGTAATGTATGATTTTAGTAAATCTAGACATAAAATATATAATCGTCATATAAGATGAAGCAGTCTGCTGAATTTAGATATTAAAGAGATGATTTAATAACATGGGCTTGTGTATAATAACACTACTGTCTTAATTTGTCATAAATGACATAACACTACATTGAACATCAAGGGGAAGCATGTTGATTTTCTTATATAAGTAAATATGCATAACAAGTCATGTAATTGCTTTAACTTGAATTGTAGTTTTTGTAACCCATCTTGACTATATGCTTTATACATGACATCAAACTGACAATGTTGCTCAATAGAAACAATAGAAACCTGAACTTAAAATGCCACAGAAAGTAACAGTCATATTCTGAACAAATAGTATTAAATTGACAATAGACATTCAGTTTAATAACATGGGCTTGTGTATAATAACACTACTGTTTTAACTTGTCATAAATGACATACACTATACTGAACATCAAGGGGAAGCATGATGATTTTCTCATATAAGTTAATGTGCATAACATGTCATATAATTGCTTTAACTTGAATTGTGGTTTTGTAAACAATCTTGACCATAGATAGTACTTAAGCTGTTACCAAGGTAACTAATGTTTTATACATGACCTCAAACTGACAAAGTTGTTCAAGGGAAACAATAGAACTAGGAATGCCACAGAATGTAACAATCACATTCTGAATAAATAGAATTAAATTGACAATAATCACTCAGTTTGCTGATTAGACAAAGTAGAACGTTGCCATTTAAATCTAAAAACTTTCAGTATATGCTATAAAATGGCAATATATAAATATGGAAAGGGAATTTGTAATCATTAATCACAATAAGTGAATTTTTTGTTTTTAACCAATAATTTCACTCTTTTTATAATAAGAAATGACAAATATGAAAATCCTTATGTGTAGGAAATGGGGGGGAAGAGGGATGCACTGATAATTAAAATGCCCTAACTTTCATCAATGTTCACATAAAACAAACTTCATGCTTTAAGTAAGTTAGCAACAAGCAAAGTGATTACTTAAATGCTGGCAAACAATGAAATATAACTTCTGATATATCCAGTAAAATACATTGTATTATAAACATTAGGTATAAGTACTATTACCATCTCTTTATATTGAATAATACATTTTGAAAGACTTCATCAATAAGGGTGAATATGTTAAATAACTGTGTGCTATAATCTTTTACTGAGGTTTTATATATGTTACATCCTACTTTACAATGATTGAATTGCTTGTCATCTATCTTTCGTGTAAATATTAATTGCTTATAAAATAAGTAGACATTTATATTGTATTAGAATTCTGTCTAATGTAAAATAGTACTGTATTTGTTCAAAATAATATAAATATTGCTTATTCCTATTACAGATATTCTCCATATGATAATTAAGTTTATGGAGCTCAGATGTTCTGGATTGTCAAGGTATGAGTGATAATCTGATGGATTTAGGTTTATCCATCAGATTAGGAATAATTTTCATTCCATGGCTAGTGCATATCTTAGTTTTGTTAACATTTATTCATTTAAATGTGTTATTTCACAAAAAGCATTTTTAGTATGCCTGACCAAAACATTACGTTACTGGTAAACACTGAAAAGTATAAAACTGATAATTTCGTTTAAAAGCTGAAACATAAACTTTATAGTTATCAGAGGAAAATGTTTAATAGTCACAATAAAACAAAAAAATACATAGTCTAAATAACCTAAGATGGATTAAACTTTATTATCTTTAAATACCAATGGCTTAAACAATCCTAGCAAGAGATCAAATTTACTGAAATATTTAAAACTGAACAAAGCACAAATTGTCTTCCTTCAAGAAGCTCATTTCAAAACAAATGACACTTAAAAATGGAATCTTAAGGAATATATGATATTGGCACAATCCACTTATAATACAAAGACAAAAGGGGTAACTTTTTTTGGAAAACAAATGAGATTAACCCAGAAATCATTTATAAGTATGAAGATATAGAAGGCCTTATGGCATTAGTAATAGTTAAATATAATAACAGAATATGGACCCTAGCCAGGCTATACTGATTCCTAGGCATTGGAACAGGAACTGTTTAAACACACTTGGATTTCATTTCCAATAATTAGAATGGCAACTTAATATTAGGAGGAGATAACTGTATATTTGATATTTCTGAAACTACAAATAAAAGACAACTGCATACATTTGCTGCATCAAAAGCTTTAAACAAGTGGATAGAATCATTTCATCTTGTAGATACTTTCAAATTTAAAGAAGATAAATCTTTGTTGTTTTCCCATCAAGATCGCAGATTTTGTACCCAAACTAGAATATATAAAATATTTGCTGCCCATGACTTACACTCTAAAATCATTAATTTCTCAATCACTCCCTGCCCCTTTTCAGGCCACAATTCATTGATAATAAAACTTCAAAATGGGTACAATCCATTAATCCTTAACTCCAGAATTCCAGCATATATAACTAAAATTAAAGAGTTCAAACCCTGGTTATTATCTGAATTACAGTTCTTCTTAGATATTAATTACACCACAGAGATAAATAAAATAAAGATACGGGACACATTAAAAGCTTATATATATGGTAAAACCCTAACTTGGTATAAAAAATAATCAGAGAATGGGATTATGAATTATTAGATCTACAATCCAAACTTTTGTCAGTAAAAGCTGAAAAAAATTTAAATCATTTGGAGATGAAAAGAAAGTAGAAGTATTAAACAATAAATACAATGAAATTCTATCGCATAAAACTAGTTTAGCTTTAGAAAAACTAAAAATTAATACCTTGGCCTATTCTCCCAAATATCTACATAATTTATCCACCAGAATCAAAATACAATCAAAAGCTAATAACATTAAAAGTATCTTCCATGAAAAGCAAGGGAAAAATGTCTCGGATATAGGTGACATTCTTGATGCCTATAGAAATCACTATATGGAACAATTCCAAAAAGAAAATATACATATCAGTTAAATCTAGACAAAAAATGTTCTAATATAAAAAAAAAGAAAAATTAAAACTAGCTCTGCAAGCACCCATATCCAGCAAAGAAATTATAGCTACAATAAAAGAGGGTAAAAATAACAAAGCTCCGGGTATAGATGACATGATTATGGAAATATATACTTCTTTCTTCAAAGTTACTTTCTCTCTTCCATAAACCTCTGTTAGAAATTCAGTCACAAGCTTTAATACCACCATCTTGGAGATATTCCTTAATCACACCAATCCTAAAGGAAAACAAATCTCCAAACCTCTGTATCTCATATAGACCTATATCATTATTAAATAATGACTATAAGATATTTATGAAAATATTAACTAACAGAATGACGATACCACTATCCAAAACAATAAATAATGATCAAACTGGATTTATATATCATAGACACACACGACAATATTAAAAGGATAATTTCTCTTATAGATTATGTTAATAAAGAAAATAAACAGTCATAATTGGCTTAGATATAGAGAAAGCCTCTGATTCCCTAAATTGGGACTATTTATTCAAAATCCTAATACTGTTTGAATTTCCCGCATCCTTTGTTCATCTCCTAAAGAATATATATATATATATATATATATATATATATATATATATATATATATATACACAAATAATTTAGCATATATCAAGTTAGGTCCTTTTACCTCAGAATCTATACATATAACAAAAGGCACTAAACAAGGATGTCCCATGTCACTGATTCTATTTGCTCTGGCTATTGAAATATTGGCAGATTCAATTTGTAACAATATAAAAATCAAAGGAATAGTTGTTTATGAACAATGCAATTCTAAAGTAATGCTGTTTGCTGATGACATATTACTAACACTATCTAATACAAGAGAGACATTGGAAGAATTAGATATATTAATTGACAAAGTTCACATGACTTCAGGACTCCATTTCAATAAATCAAAATCAAAATTTTTATTTTTAAGTAAAAAAAAGATTTGCAGTCTAAGGGAGATCACATCATAGGGAAACAAGAATCTACCTTAAAATATTTAGGAATTGAGTTATGCAAAGATAATGAATTAGTCTCAAAAAACTACAATAATGTCATCAGTATAATTAAAATCTCTGTGGAAAAATGGAACAAAATTAACACTTGAAGATAGACTACAGTTAATAAAAATGGTTTTACTGCCTAAGATCCTATATATAGCCTTGGCAATACAACTGTTACCAGAGAGGAATATACTTAAAGAAATAAATTCATGCCTAATAAAATTTTTATGGTTTCCCAAAAGAAACAGAATGCCTTTAATACATCATATCAGACGATGAAAACAGGGAGGATTAAACATATTTAAAAGCATCAATATCTAAAACAATCTCAGATTGGATAAGTCCAAATGCCTCTGTAATATCAGTAAATGAATTTGATTTACAAAAAAAAATCTAATAGATAGACAGTTTGCCATGGCACATATTATATATTAGTATACAATATAATATAACTAAACCCATTAAAACTCATATGATTAATTATTACATTGATTCATTTAGGAAAATTATTAATGCAAATATAGATTTTAAAATCTGGTTTGATCTTTTAACACCATGTATAGTCACAAATAATTTTCCACATAAAATATATAGAGAAGTTGTTAATTCCTGGGAACAGAAAGAATTTGCTTGTTGGCTCCAATGTATCAAAGAACTAAAGGTTTTAGATGTGCAAGTAATAAAAACAACATACAAAATTCTACAACAGGAATGGCTAATTTTACAGAGTATCTTGTCATATTCGCAATATTTAAGTAGAATAATTAACAATTCTTCATTTAAAGAAATGCTTACATTTTTGAAATACATATATGAAATCATATGTAATGACTTTGACATGGGAAACAGTATTTAAAAATTTTACAAAATATTGATAATCTATAAAACAACACTCAAAACCTCATATTGGAAATATATAACAAAAGGATACTCAATACAGTTAACTGAAGATATTAAAACAAATATCTTATTATCAATAAAATATACATCCTTTACACAATACTGGAAAGTTTTTAATTGGAAATGCTTGCACAGAGCATTCTTAACCCCAGACAAAATCAATAAAGTTAGTTCTTCCATAAAAGGAATATGTTGGAGATGTGAGCAACTACACAATGCAGATGGGAACCACATTTTCTTTGATTTTGTTAACATTAAGCCAGATTGGAATGATATTAATAACTTTCTACAAGCTTTATTTAATGAACCATTTTTTTTAACTAAATTAAAATTAAAGAACTAAGAATTTATCCAAAGCCATTTATCAACAACCCTTAGGGGAAAGTCTTAGCATTGATTGACACTGTACATTAATTGATCAGACACGCTGATAATGAATTGGATATACTTATAAAGTAACTGTATACATTAAGATCTGATATAGTGTCAAGCTAATTTAAATAGTGTACATAGTTATTTAAGCTGCTGTTTATAAATACTATGGAATTCATTTAAATGTATTTGAAAAATAAAAAAAAAATTTGAGAAAAGAACAAGAGGGTATGTTCTCAGCAGAAGAAGAACATCATCCACAGCTTGACCAAGCAAATTAGACACCTTGTAAAGTTCTATAAAGCTAATCATAAAACTAAATTAGAATCCCTAGCTAAAGATAATCTCAAAGCATTCTTTAGCTATGTTGGAAATCTGAAAGAGAAGGCCCAGCTTTGTGCCAAATTAGTAGTTGATGGTACCACTCACACTGTGCCTGAGGACATTGCCAACCTGCTAGCAGATATGTTTAGTGAAAACGTAACCAACCATACCCCAAAGCATACCTGCCACCAGTTTTCTACGTACTATCTCAAAAAAGTAGGTTATAACCACACTCTCCAGGGCCAAAAACTCTGCCTGTATGGGACTAGATAACATCTCAGGCTACTTACTAAGTCTAAAACAGGAGCGAGAGGAACCACTGGGCCCTCTCTTCATCCACAGTGTAATGTGGAAAACAGCAACAGTAATCCTGTTGCACAAAGGGGGCCCCCTCAACCAACCCTGGAAACTGTAGATCCATAAGCCTAACCAGCCTTTACCTGTAAAGCCATGGAGAGAATCATCATATAGGAGACCTTCAAATTCTTGACCTGACCTTGTATGGCTTTAGGGACAGATCATGCCTGATAAACCGGTGGACTTCTTTTATAGTGTCACCAAAGCCCTGGATGAAGGCAAAACAGTACATACTGCCTATCTTGACTTAGCCAAAGCCTTTCACACAATCCTCTACTCTGGCATCATTGAGAAACTCATGTAAAACAGCAACTCAAAAAACAAATCTGCAATAAAACAAAATCATTGAGAAATGCACCCAGCTGGGGATAGCCAGTTGGCTTACCAATAGAATACATACAGTCAAAGTTGGGGATCCCACCTCTACCAGCAGACCTGTAACCAGTGGTGATCCACAGGAATCTGTGCTGGGTCCCATACTGTTTTGTATCTATTTCTCAGAAATCTGGGTGAAAGTAGATGGCCTGTGGATAACCAAGTTGGCAGAAATCTGCAAACTGGGCGCATTCATTGACTCCCCCGCTGATGTCAACATACTGCAAAATGGGCTTACACAGAAAAATGACTGGTGCCAAAGGCATGAACTTAGACATAACGCTAAAAATGTGTTATCATCCTTTTCGACAAAGAAGAGGTCCATGCAAATTATAATATTAATAATAGTGGCAGCATAGCTAGCTGGAGTTTTGTAAAGAATTTTATGTCATGTGTATGTTAAAATGATTTGTCCAGGTGTTTGTGTTGAAAATGTGTTTGTAAAGTTGGTTGTGTTAAAAAATGTACCAACAGTGGGTCCTGCTGGGCAGAAAAGAAATACACCTGCATGTCAGACTGTATTGTATCTGTTATAATGAAGATATTGTAACAGAGGATATTCGAAGAGAAGATATTAATCTCAGTCCAGCTAACTTTGAAAAATAGTCTGAAATTAAATTACCTGGTTTAGACCATAAATATTGTATCTTACCGCTCTGATTGCAGCCAGAGACAAAATGTCTGTGAAAACCAGGACTTTGAACCCTACTATATTGTCCTTAGGGTGAAATAATTGCTAACCTGGAAGGGTAGACGTTTTTGAAATGTTTTTTATAGCTTCCAGATGCTATAATACATCTTAGCAAAGCTCTGTGGGTGTCTATTATGACACATATGTGCTAGATTCTGGTTCAGTTTGTAGTAAAGGGGGTAGTGTGGGAACTAAAAGTCAGATGACCAGATGTATATGATGTCATTCTGTAATTCAGCACTGAAATGATGTTTTAATATTAGATGAGACAGAAGTCTCAGGACAGTCTGTTTTTGAAATTTGACAAAGAAGGACCACTCACCCACATCTTCTTGCCTTGCTCTAGTAAGTGAACTAGGGGACAATAATTCTTTAGATCAGTCATGAAAATATAGTGAGATTAGTTAATTATTGTTTTTCTGTATGTGTGAATCTTTCCATTGGTGTTAACTCTGGTGTTTATTGTACATAGATATTTAGTATTTTCATGTTCTTTTATTATTTATTATTAAATATACTTAAACGTTTCATTGTGGCTGGTCTTTTTAGGAAATATGTATCCTTTGAGTGTACTTATATCTGTTTGGTGATACTGTGACCACTTCTGAAAGCCTTGCTGCATTGGTCAAACACTAACATTTGCATTAGTATTCATTTTACTCAGTATAATTGGATACCTTTGTAAGAATCTTAGAGTAGCTGGTTTTGTAGTATTCTGGTTGCAGTATCTACCTTATAGTCTGGGCAGAGATAGCATAGCTGGTAAATATGTGCCAGCCTTTTCCAGGTGTGTGTGTGTGTGTGTGTGTGTGTGTGTGTGTGTGTGTGTGTGTGTGTGTGTGTGTGTGTGTGTGTGTGTGTGTGTGTGTGTGTGTGTGTGAGCTACTTGGAGCAGGGACATAGAGCACTGGTCTCACAGATAGGGTGGTGGAGGACTTGGCTTGGAAAACTCGGCTGAGTACTCAACTCAAAAGCTGTGTCAGTAGGCAGTCTTATTTGGTCTTGGAGAGAAAAAGAGGGAAACCCAGCTCCAGGACGGAGTGTGCTCTTAAGGGAAATTGTGCTGGGTGCAGAGAGCTACATCTGGAAATACTGTGTGTATCTATCTTTGTTCCAAGTGAACGTTCCTCACTTGTGTCAGTGGTGAAGATTGAGTCTCCTTTTTTTTACTGGCAAGTGGAGGGATGTCAAACCCCTCTAATTTCTAACCCAGTAGTGAGAGATCATCATGTGTCCACAGTTGTAACGAAGGCCTTCTACATTGCATATCTCATAAGTAAGGGCATAACATCCAAGGCTAAGGAGGTTATAACTCGGTTGTACTCTTCCCACATCAGACCAGTAATAGAGTACAATGCTCCCTTCTGTATGTACCTCACCAGACAACTGCAGCAGCTGGAGAGACCTCAGAGGTTTCTCACCAAGAAAATTCAGGGCCTTCAACACATGACTTACATGGCCAGACTAAAAGCCCTGTCACTACTCTGTATATTATAGACTGCTTAGAAGTGACTTGTGCCTGGACTACAGAGCAGTCTCAAACCCTGCCTTAATGAAAATGCTGCACATCCACAAATCAAATGGGACAAGATTCACTCTCTATAGGGACCTTAACCTAGCCTGCGACATTAACAGGACATGCTGGAGTGACAGATATGTCTCCCAGAGGTTGCCATTCCCCTGGAACAAACTCTCAATTCACATAAAACAGAGCTCCTCTTTGACCCTATTTAAGCATAACTTAGACAATAGGATGGGAAATGGTAAATTTACCCAAGAGATGGAGTTTCACATATGTCCCTCTTGGACAGGGGCAGCAGGTGCTATTCTATTTTATTTGAATTAATATTTATCAGTAGCTTTGATCCATGTGGACCTTTTTTCAGACTCTGCCCAATAACACTGGTTAAATGACTTGCTAAGGGTTACACAGTTAGGCAAATAGAGGCTGAGGGAATCAAATCCTGGACCACAAAAAGAGACTTGTTAACATCTTAAAGCCTTTATTCTCTGTGCTAACTGTTGCTTCTTAGTTATGTCAAATCATGGATCCTTAAAGCAATGATAAGTGGCTGTTCTTAATCTGAAGTAAATTTCAGGTTCATAAGATAACTATTTGAGCATTTGTTTCTGTCATAGTGGAGGCAGCTATTAGCCACTCAAACCTTTGTCCTGGGCAAAAATCATAGCCAACAGCCTTGGTGATTCTAAAGTACTAACAGCATTGTCCTAGGAGCTGCTGGTGGGGCTGTACATTCTATACCTAATTAGCTTACATACTCTGATGTTTATTGAGTAATTAGAATGTTTATGTCATATTTCATTTACAGTATCCTCTTTATACAGACCTCATTAGAACTGGAACAAGAGTGTCACTGTATAAATACTTAGAAGATAAAATAAGTGGTTTAAGTCATTACCATATCTGGGGAGAAACAGTGTGATTTCAGAAAGGGAGTGTGGATACAAATTGCAAAGAAATTTGTATAGAAAAATGTGAGAGATGGTATTCACTTTTGTATCTCTATTTATTTTAATGTGTATCACATTATCACATCGCTGTAAGTTGTTGCTAATTAGTATACTTGCACATCATATCGTGTTTCAGATAGACAGTCCACAACATCGAAAAAGAAGGAAGTGCTACTTCTCAGTATTACCTCTTCATATTTAGGGAACCATTGCCCTTAAAGAACATAAGTTTAATGCTGTTTGTCCAATTAACTAGTTTCTGGTCAAGCAAATTAAGTTTAACATTAAAGACCATAACATACAAACACAAGCACACACAAGCACTTGTGTATATACATATGCACAAACACATGCATTAAATTTCCCATGTATGCAATTTCCCATGTGTGGACAGGGAAGCATAACTTACTTTAACATTTCGACTGTATTAGCATCTTATAAATACCATTTCATAAAACTTGCTTTAATTCCAAATTGCTCATTTTCTGCTGAGTCAAGTAGAGCAAATGGCCCACTTTAAATAGTTATAGTTATTTTACTTCCATTTGAACCAAGATTGTGAGTAGGTAAGTGCTATATTCTGCTAAAGTGAGCAACGAAGTGTGCTAAAGACATCTGTCTTACCCAAACTAAGAATTATTTTGTCTATCCACCTTCCCCTTTATCAAGCGTTTTTTAATACTCTACATGCAAAATTAGGCATTGTAACAGAGTTCCTGTCTCTACAGATTCACCACATAACAAAAGATACTTACAGAAGCTGCACAAAAACTGCTATATACCTTAGTTTGATATATATAAATGCAATTTAACATAATTAAAGTAAAAAAAAAAAACTAATTAATGGCCAAAACAAAAACACAACCGGGCAGGGAAAAAATGTTGTTACAAACAAATCTGATGTAAACTGAATACATACAAGTAAAAATAACATAACTCTAACTTATCTAGTAAAAGACTACACCAAAATCAAGGACTGAAATCACTAACTAATGACATATATTTGAGTGTGAGAGTTCATATCCATCAGAAAATGCATTCCAACACAAATTTCTAGCAACTTTCTAAGTTTGATAATAGCAAAATTTTAAATCTGTCCCTATTTTGGGCCTTTGTCTAACCATTATTTAAGGCTTTGTTCCGATTTCTTGCTCTAAGTAGTTAAGAGGTATGGACTTGGTTTATTACTCATCACAAAACTTCTTTTCTAAACCTACAGTATATGATATTTTATTTAGATAATAACAAACTCTCTCTCTCTCTCTCTCTCTATATATATATATATATATATATATATATATATATATGGATTCACTTCAGAAGACTGAAAACCCACAACTGACACCCAAAATCTTGCCCAAAAAAATCGGAAAACTCAAAAGACCGGTGAAAAAACAAGACTGATAAACACTGACTATAACACAGACAAAGGACACAGGAGAAACAAAGACAAGGCAAACCATATTACTTCAATTGCATGAGCAAGGGGGCAATTCCCCTGCAGTTCCTCAAGTGGGGCGGATCAACTCATTACCCTCGTTGTTTCTAAATACTATAAAACCGGATTGCACTCCACAGAACAAACTGCGTCATATATCATTATATGCTATGTGACTACGGTTGCTAACCTTAGTAATGTTCCTCTCTAACTTGCTGTACTACAACATAACAACATAACTCATGTTAGCGTGGTGCAGTGGTAAGAGGATATGGAAGTAGCAGGGGGGGTGCAGTAAGTAATATGCTGCATGGCTGGCCTTGCTCATACTCTGTGGAAAGTAATATTTTCAGTTGGGAATTCGATCTTCTAAAGTGAATCTATATATATATATATATATATATATATATGTATATGGGTCTACTTAAAGACCGAACCCATCTACCCCTGACACAGAATCTATATATATATATATATATATATATATATGTATAAACAATGGGTTTATATTGTCAAGACCATATATTTGACTTTCCGAATATACAAACCATTTTTTATGGAGACTGCAGTAGAGTGGGGATCGGGGAATTTGCCCTTTCATAAATAGTAGATTTTTGTTCTTTTGTTTTGTTCGAGTTTTCAGAAAGACATACATATGTTATTTATCAAATGAAGTTCGCATTTCCAATAACTTGATAATCTGATATAAACCTATATGTATATGTATATATATATATATATATATATATATATATATATATATAAAAATACTGTGTGTGTGTGTATGTGTAACGTTACATATATATATGATTTCATGACATTTGATAGATACACCAAAATGTTGAAATCACAAAATACTGAAAATGTATTTAATACAGGGGGCAACCCACTGCACCCCCCAGTCAATTATATATACCAACTCTGGAACTGCATGGCAGTGGGGAAATAGCAAATCTTCTTTTCAGCATTTTGCAGTTTTGACATTTTGTTATTTCAGCATTTTGTCTTTTCAATCAAATGCCATGAAGCTGTATATATATATATATATATATATATATATATATATATATATATATATATATATATATACAACCAACCAGATCCAGCACTAGTTCACTAGTTTGCATTCACATTTGAGAAAATAATACCATACTGAGCAAGAAAAAGAGTTCGACCCACTCTTTCTTCAAAGTTTATTTGTATTCCATTAATTTCATGGCTTCCAATAACGGCCACAACACCACATGTGTCTATCTGTCGCTGTAAACCTAAATGAGGCATTAGGGTGCTTAGACACGTTTGAAACATGAATTTTATTTTAATTACATCTAATGTCACTGAGATGTTCCGAGATTCTTGTTTCAAAACTTGACATGTTTTTCCTACATAGAATGTAAAACATATGCCTGTAAGCTAAATAAATTATCCACTCACTATGACATGTAATCAAACTATGAATATCAAAAAAGTTTGGAAGTGAAGAAGGTTTTATTTTATTTACTACATTATAGGTTGTGCAATGTCCACATGGTGAGCACCCTCTTGTAGGTTCTACTGATTGGGAGCTTTCACATAATCAGAAGCCTGTTTATAATAATTAAACCGTTGTCTAACATTTCTTCTTTTCCTATATGTCAACTTGCAATGGTAGGTAAAATTTTTTCCAGTACTTGTTCCACTGTAATAATGTCACAGTATTTATTTATGAGCAGTGCTAGTACTTTGTCATTTGACCCAGAAGTCTTTACAACTCTAATATTAGTTTCAGTTATTACATTTTAATGTATTCCAGTAAATCATTCCTAACTTTTTGATCAGGCTTTTCTTTTGCTGCATTAACTTCAATGGTCTTATAGCCCTCTTGTATAAACCTTTGTGTCAAGTCTTGGGAAAAATGAAGAAAGTTATCATTAGAGGAACAAATTGTGAAACATAAATGTTATTTATAATATATCTGGGGTACATACTGTTAGTCTCCAATAAAGATTTTTTTTATCCATTGGCTTCCTAAATAATGATGTTCTTACTATACCATCTTGATTTTTGGTCATCTGCACATGTAAAAAGTTAAAACATTCTGTTAACATTCAAAACTAAAAGTAATGCCCCATTACTACTTAAATAATCCACAAATTCCTGAAGAAAAATTAAATCTGACATCCATACCAGCCAGCAGTCTTCCTACTATCTGTACCATGTATCGACAGCAAATATATGCAGATGTTGTGGCTGGTATAATAAATAAGCTGTTCCCTTAAATATGCCATAAGTAGGTTGGCATAAATAGAAAAAGGCAAACAACCAGCTGGTAAACGTAAACTATTCCACCAAACAGGCAAAGATAACAGCAAAGAAAAACATGGTAGCAGTTGTACGAAGTATAGCTCCAGACCACATAAAACAAACCAAGAACTTTAATATTTGGTAAGCACTTTTACAACTGTCCGTGGCTTCTTCAGACCATATACAAATGTAAAAACACACACAGAAAGGTTTTTAAAGCTGTCCCTGTGTACCTCGTTAACCTGAGAGACCACTCCTAGTCAATCAAGTTGTTTCAGGCACACCCTCTTTTAAAAACATCAGTCCCTTCATCTATATTGCATAGTATTGCTTTTAAATGCAATTTTTTATAGCACATTAAAAATCTTATTCAGCAATCAAAGCTTTCGTAGGCATCTACAAGCATTTAAATATTTAGAAACATTTCAAAGCATTGCTTCTATCAGCAGCATGTCAAATGCTATATATTATGCTAAACATCATTATTGCAATGATACTAAAGTCTCTATTCACTATATATATTTTGCTAAAATCATATTGCACTATGTTGTATGCTTTGCTTTAGATATATGTTACTTAAAAATTATTACAATAACAAATCTAGGTCTAACCTTCTGTACATTCCTATTATTTCTAACAGTGTAAATAAAACTACAGTTTAAAATGCAAACAAATTACCCATGCCATGTGTTCAAATTCCATTGTAGAACTCGACTACTTCTTTTTCTCCCATCACATTTTCAACTGTAAAACTTATCCAGAGAGTGCATTCCACTTAAGATATACTTATATTGCTCCCCCATTGTGTTATATTCCATTTCCAAAAGTTAGAAATGTTAAAAATGAGAGCATTGTGTTTGTCGTCATTGCAGCGCCTTTGCGCATGCACAATGACATCATCACACTTGGCAAATGCTCCGTTTTACTACCAAGTATCATAGAATATGCACCATTGCTAAATTATTTAGAGTACACCAGGTCACAAATTTATATATGTAGACAGTTTCAATCAAGGGAGGTTATGGTTTGAAAGCCAACCATTACTTTTCTTAAATAATGGCATAGTATAATGCCTGTTTATTATGCTTTTCCCATAGAAGCAAATCATATTGTTGCATTTCTGTTGTACATATGTCAATCAAATATATGTAATAAAAGCACTCAGCACATAATATGCATATATCCAGGCACAATTTTATACAAATATAATAGGCATAACTTTAACTCTATACCTCTGGGCAACCCATTCAGGCCATAAAATATATATTCCATGGATAGTAATAGTTCAGTATATATATATATATATATATATATATATATATATATATATATATATATATATATATATACAGGCAAATAGGTGCAAACATATATGTCACCAGTTTGTATAAAAAACGGGACTTATTTCATATTCATGCCCTAACTATAGGCCCCTAGTATATACTTCATAGCACACCCAGAACAGTGTATTGCTGTTTACCAAAGGTATTCATACACATCTATATAGTACTTTAAATATAGTGCATTTTATACAAATAGGGTCTTCTAGCAGCCATTGAAGGATGGATGGATGCTTGACCCTGCAGTATAAATTAAATAGAGGTAACTCTGTGTATAATTATAGTTATGTAATACATTTATATAATAAAATACTTATAGATATCATATATAGGATGTGAGGGTGATTCTAATATAGCAAATAAATTATGCATAGTTGTAAATATATGCAATGTACAAGTAATTACTCACATAGTATTAAATGAGTAATAAATGTATTATACACAGACAATATCACTGCTTTGTGATGGATAAACTCTATCCTCAAATATGTTTAAATATATGATATTTCAAGAAGTAGGGTAAAATTCTCAAGTCTTGTTTTTGGCAGTCTTATAGCCCATATTTAGAAGCATATTTAGGTGAATGATGTTTCGAAAAGTTATGTAGAATTCCACATTGTTCTTACTAAGTGGAAATATTTCTAATACCACCTAATAAGTATAATATATGTCACTATTTTCTAGGTATTCCTCGTGCTTCTAAAGCACTTTTAATAGAAACTTTACCATTCAACCCCTTCTCCTTATCTGCTCTGAGTTTGAGTATCCATCTGAGCTCACTTCTTTCTGTCAGATTCTTAATATTACCCAGCCTTTGCCCAATAATAACTTCTTCTAATGCTATAAATTTAAAATCATGGTACATACCACTCCTCTCTATGTATTTAGACAGAGCACTTACAGAGTCCCTATTCCTTATACTACTAATATGTTCTTTAATACATTCTCTAAATGTCCTGTTTGTTTTGCCTAAACAGCAGTTACATTGTGCTGCATAAATGATATTCATACTGCCACATGTGACTTCTCTATTCAATTTATATTTATTACCAGTGACCGGATGGACAAACTTATCAGTATTCTTAGCATATTGACACATACTGCAACTGGTACATGCTCTGGTACTTTTCAATGTATTTAGATTACTTTTAGGTAAATACGTTGGATAGCATAACATGCATTTAAGATTTTTCCTGTTTTTAAACATAAAACTAGGACACTCTCCAACCACTTCCCTAATTCTTCTATCTGTCATAAGAAGCGGCCAGTGTTTATTAAAGGCATCTCTTACTTTCCTCACATCACTTGTATATGATATAGAGAACATCCTTGTTAATCATTGTATCAGTTCTATTTAATGCTTGATCTGTCTTATTTGAAAAATATGGCCTTGCTCTTCCTTCCCTAAGTGTCTTTACTTCTCCCAACTTATCAGTCACTTCCTTCTTTTTATAACCTCTATCATATAAATTATTTTGCAGGGTTACCAATCCTTATTCGAATGTGGGTTCCTGGTTGCTCAAATGTGAACCCCCATTCCTTGCCCTTTAACTATATTTGAAAAGGTTTTTCTAGGGTGCATGCTTGTCCTATACAATAATGTGTTACGATAGCACTCTTTTCTATAAACCTTGGTGTCAAACATACCTTCATTTCCTTTCATTACAAATATTTCCAAGAATGGTAACCCTTCAAGTGAATGATTCATTGTAAACTTCAGCGGGCTAGTAGCAACTTCTGCATCACTGACAAATGTATTCAATGCTGGAAGGTACTGTCCCACACAAGAAAAATATCATCCACAAATCTGTGGTAAAACTCCACATGGTTTGTATACATTTCTAGGAGGAACAACTGTTCCACTTCCCATTGAGCCATAAATGCGTTGGCATAGCTATTAGCACAGCATGTGCCCATAGCTACACCTTCGCGTTGTAAGTAGTATTTGCTATCAAAAACAAACATTATTTTCCAACACAACTTCCATAAACCTACATATCATGTTTATGAGCTGTGCTCCATAGTCACTGTTATGGTGAAGTAATCTATGTAAGTATTCAACACCTTCACCATTCGGTATTGAAGTAAAAAGGGAAGTAACATCAAGGGTGACTAAATTCCCCACTCATAGTTGACGTTTCACTATATGTATATAGGCTCTCTAGGAAGTGCTTGGAATCTTTCAACACTACTTGAGATTTATCCAAGATAGGTCTAATTTTCTTTTCTATAAAAATGGAAAAAGGTTCAGTGATCCAACCTCAGCCTGCAACTATAGGTCTAAAAGGTAGAAGCTGAGGGTCCTTGTGTATCTTAGGTTGCCCTTGAAATGAGGGTATAACTGGATATTCAACTATCAGGAACTGAACCAGTTCCATTGAAATACCATAATTAATCATGAAATCATTAATAATAATCCTAATAACTCTATACCTGTCTTAGATATAATCAATAGTAACAGGCTTATATACTTTGACATTAGCAAGCATGTTATGTAATGAACTATAATAGTATTCTCTAGCCATGATAACAGTCATACCCCCTTTGTCTGCAGGTCTAACTACAATTTGTGTATTTTCTATCAGTCCTGATAGGGCCTTCTTCTCCTTCCTACTTAAATTCTTATATTTGTCATTCTTGGAATGTGTATTTAATGTGTTATACAGCTCGTCTTCACACATCCTACCAAATGCCTCTAAGATAGGATGGTTAGGTGGCATGTAACTACTAGGTTTCCTAAAGGTTGTTAGATCTGGTTCCACACCTGCCTCTGCTGTTGGACCTGTATGGTTGTCTTCCTCTCTCTTGACGTATAGGTAGGGGAAAAAATGGGAAGGTTTGTGTTGTACTTTGTACACTCTCTTTCCTACTGGTTGGCCTGGTGGTATTTCATTCTCCACTTATGAAATAGCATTATACAAATTGATTATTTCACCAGCTAGATTTGAGAGGGTATTTGTTGTTTGAGTTAATAGCAAATATATACAGATGTTGTGGCTGGTATCATAAATAAGCTGTTTCTCTATATATGCCATAAGTAGGTTGGCATAAACAGCTGCAGATGAAGAACCCATGCAACCTTCATTTCTAAAAAAAACAATTTTCAAAATATAACACATTCTTAATAAGAACATATAAGATATAAAACAAGTGTAATAAATTCCAGACTATATAATTGAGTTCTCTATAATCAAAATTCTAGAGCCAACAGTCATACCCTGCGATGTGTCGGTATAGAGTGAATTAGTATTTAAACTAAATATATATTAAGATGATTCCACCTGTAAATCATCCATAAGTTTAAGAAATTCAGTTGCATATTGTATTGTGTATCTAATACAAGCTAAAAGTGGTTTTATATAATGTGTACGAAATTCTGAAATTGGCTCTGTTAGTGGCCCTTTCCCCAGTACTATTCGTCTGCTGGGGTGTAACAGATTTTTATGGATCTTAGGTATTGTATAATATGCAGGAATCTGTGGTCCATGTACTATAAACTCCAAAGCCAAACATATTCTTAATAATACCCTCATCTACAGTTAGCCATAAAAAATTATCTATTTTCTTTTTAAATTCCCAAGTAGATTCTTGTCATCTGAAAGATATCTTAGTGCCATCTGTTCTTTATTATTAAGATTATGTCTAGCTAAACACCACATACATTGATCAAAATGCAATTCTTTCATTACAGCTTTCTCAAATGCTGCAGTGCTCCTATGATAGGTTCCTTGTCAAAAATTAGACTGCCCAAACATGAAGTCTGACTGCTGTGCAGTGGGATGATTTAAAAAAAATTGTAAATTAATCTTATGACAAAGACTTTAAACCAATCACAAAGGTAAGTTAAGCTACATAGAAAAATCCTCATGTCTCCAAAGTTAAAGCCGTTGTAACTTTTTTTATATATGTGAATTTGCCGTCTCTCATTTGCCCTTCATAAAACTCATTTAAAATATTCACAAACATGGCTGAAGCAGCTTGTTCAGCTTTGTTCCCATTGTTTTTTAAAAATATCATTTGCATCTGCAGCATTACATTCTGTAATATAATTCTAGACTAATATGCAGACCCCAAGACATTACATTGGATATTATAGGATTTCAGTAGTCTCTGGTGCTAAACTACTTTTTTCCTTAGAAGCAACCATTAAATGCTTAAAAGTCATAGCTAAGAAAATAGTAACCGTATCTGTGGTTAAATTTGATGTCCTATCTAGGCCGCTATGTTGGCTCAAGCAACAAGCCATCTCTGTCTGCCGTCAAACCATCAACCAAACTTTTTAAATCCATATTGTAATCCAGTAGTGGTAAAATAAATCCACAAGGAACCACCAATGAAAAACTCAAGGCAAATCCGAAAACAGAAGCTCACAAAAGCAATTCTCCAGTGTGTAAAGTGCTTGGAAGTCAAACAAACTCAAGAACAGTATCCAACACAAAAGTACACACCATATCATGCACACTCATTGGTTTTGATTTTATTTTATTTTTGGTCCATAGTCTTACAGATAAACTGGTTTCAACACAAGGTCTACATCAGTATCTAATCTGTTCAGGCCAAAAAGGCTGCCTTGTATAATCTTCTAATAATGACATCATTAAACAGTGATGAGTACAAGCACAACAAAATGCAAAGTGTATAAATAAGTACCAAACTCAAATACAACACTACATAAATGGAATATTTATAAATATATGATAATAACAGATATAGCTATGAATGAATTTATAAACCTTAAGAATTAGAATGGAAACAAATTTTGTGCAAGAAAGAGAAACAATGGATTGTTGTCCCGGTCCCCTTCAATAAACACATCACACCGAATGACATTTGACGACCTTTATTAAAACTTCCATAACATAGCTTTGTTCACCAACTTTATTAGTTACAACTGACCAAAATATAGTTAATTCTAAACACAGCATAGCATCCTTGTAATGTTAATCAGGGCAGCGTACCTACTCACCCTGCTCCAGTAAGCAGTGTCCATACCTCTGCTCGCTTACCTTACTTATGAAGTGCCATCCTTGTAATGCTAATCAGGGCAACATACCTAGTCACCCTGCCCAGTAAGCAGAGTCCATACCTCTGCTCACTTACTTTACTTCTGAAACAGTGTCTCATCTCACTTCATACACCATTCATTAAATTACCTTCCACCAAATAAGCAGCATCCTTACCTCAGCTTACTTATCTATTCAGCAAGCTTCTCATTTTCTTTTCCCCAGCTCCTTGAAATGAACATCCATACACCAGAGGGGGAACAGAAGAGGGCAAGCCTGTCCCTCTTCTCTGCCAACCAGCCTGACCAGGCTGTTCCCCCTCTCTTCTACCCAAAATTGTTCAACTAACTACCTCCTGTAATGGGAAGGGTTAAGACAAACATCATTCGGTGTACTCCTTATCTGTAAAGCCCTTAGAATCCTGCATACCATCCCTGAAACACACCCTAATGAAACTAAATAAAGTAGAATTACCCATAACTCCATTGTACCACAGGAACATCCACTCCAAGAAAATACATTCCTTTTTAGACCAGTTCCTTCCAGCCACTAATCATGGCTGCACCTGAATGGAATGACAACCTATAGCCACAACCCTGTATACTGTAGCATATTACCTTACCCAACCAAACTACCCAATTCTGGGTGTGCAGTATCCCGATTACTGTAGGGAATAGTCTAACTCCACACTTTAATGCCCTAACTTTAAATGGCAGAAAACCAGCACCCCTTGACCTAGTTCCTGAAACTTGCCTATGCTCAGCAATGAAGTACTCCACGTGCCCAGCCATAAACACCCCAATTCACTCATTACCAAATGACAATCCGGGCTAAAACCCAGGACTCCCCACTTAGCACCTCCTAGCAACCGTCCTAACTAGACCACGCACACTACTAACCATCCTTAAGCCTGTTTGTCCCTGGCCTTTCCCCTCGAAGGCTCTCTTCCCTTATGCTGTCTACACCACTAGTAAGTAATTAAGACCTGGCCTACAGCTGCCAGCTGCCAAATCCTGCAACCAAGCTTCCTTTAAACCTTCTAACTCCCCAGTAACAACATACCCATTTTCTAAAACTACCCCAACACAACCACCTACCTACCATGCTTCCTAAAACCCCATCTGCAAACTTCACCCAAACCCCAAGTGAAATGATCCTTGTGCTATTCTGTAAAACCTTAACCTGGTATGTAACATTAACACTACCTAATCTAGGGACAAATTTGTCACTCCCAAAGCTACCATCCATTAGGAACAAACTCCAGCATCCTATCAAACACCTCATTGTCCCTTCCCCCCAAATACGGTTCAACAACTGGATGAGAAAATACAACCACCCCAAGGTTCTAAGAAGGCAAGGGTTGAACTTCACTGGCTTGCAAGAGCCATAGGGCTTTAGCCTAATAAGTCCTGTGCTCCTATGAATGTTGTGACTCTACTCTTCCTGTGGGATCCCCATACTCCCCATAAACCGTCCCCAACAGTTTTCCCCCCTTGACCCCCCCTACCTACCTCTTCCTTACTTGCCCCCTATACCAATGCAGTAATCAGATACCACTAATTGATCATAGAGCTCTAATATGCCTTAATAAGGTGATTACTCAGGCCCACATTGTGCCCCATTCCAGTGGCAAGAACATCCATCCTATCAAAGAACGTCACCTTTCAGATCCCCTTTCCAAGCCACCGCATGATGCCTTCTGCCCGTAATTTCAGTCAGTAACTGTTGCCACCTTGTGATCCCCATGTGTAACCTCCTAGCTCGCCACTGCTTCCATCATCTGTGAATTCCTTGTGTATTGCCACAACTGGTACTCGGCACACCACCATCTACAAAGAAAAGGACAAAAGTAAATCCTCTAAAATGTAAAGAGAAGGCTCCACCTTATACCCACCTATTCCAAATTATAGCAGCAGCATTCCAAAACCCCCATGTAAATCATCTAAAATACATAATGCATATTCCAAGACATCTTCAAAGCAAATTATCTTGCCAACCCAGGAATGAATGTACCACTGCCACACACACATCTATGACAAAGCAACCATAACTGAAGCTATGCTTCCAGTGACCCTATCAAATACCCAGTATAAATTTAAATACCAGCCAGGTATGTTAAAACTAAACCCCCACATGAAGGGGCCTATCAATATCCACAACCATCTGCCTAGCTGTTAACCTTCCATCTCCAAATGAGGCACACTAACCAACGTAATGTGGAACAAATAGACATTACTACAACCGTGGAATATAATTTTTATCTCAGTTCAGCGACTTAACTTTCCAACTCCTCCATGTGAAAGCTTAGCTGAATCTTAATGTTCAGTGCAGTTCAGTTCAAACTGAGTCTGTAACTGTTTCGACTGTTCAAAATCATAAAAATCAGTAAACATCTATACCAAACTTCTCTTTCCCCCTTCAAACATTTCAACCAAACTCATTACCATGGCACCAAATTGCCATAAAATCAGGAAATAAATGTTAAAAATTACCATTAATTAAGGTTGTTGGTGACCCAGTATAAAACTAAAGTGGAAGACTACTGCCACCATGCATGCACAGACCAGCCATCCCCTCCAGAGCCCAAAGCCCGCAAAAACATATTTATAGCTCTCCTGCATCAACCCACCTGCAGAAACCTCCACATAAATACCACCATGAAAAGAACATTTCCCCAAATGCAAGCCCACGTACCATTATGACCACTTGTAGCCTGCAAAACTATTCGCTACTTGACTGATCTGGCTCTTCTACAAGATCGGGACCTACCAGTCAAACCCTCATAAGACACCTGGATAAAGTTACCACAGAGTGGGACAACTATAGGGACCAAAGCCTTGCTCTGTAAAGTTAAGAGCAGTAAAATGAGAGGAAAAGCAGGAAGTCGCTTAATAAAGCTTGTGCTGTAACCTGAAATGACACCCACATATTCAATTAGTTATTTAAAGCTTACAAAACTTGCATGAAAAGGCTCAACTGAGGATCCAAAGTCATCCAGTCAAATCTCCCCACCGCTGCAAGATCCGGCCCCCACTGAACACTCGTCTGTCCACCACACCGTGCGCTCTCTGCCACAGCACCAGTAATGCACCTCCCAGAATGCAATGTCCACACAGCACCCCATCAACATAGGCCCGAAACCCCCCAGGAACCATCAACACCACAAAGCTGCACTACCACTCAGTTTCATCTACTTAGAAGCTCAACAAATTTGGATAAAAAGAACTTAAACACAAATCTTTCATCAATGAACCAGTCAACAAGCTGCACTCTGTGGATCCATCACTACAGCAACTCTCTTCAGCAACTCCTGCCACAATCCCCCAGAAACGGTATCCAAGCCAATGGTCACTCTCTGGCTCCATATTCCACAGCAAAGGCAACAGAAAAGGGCCTGCAAAGCAGGCCATTTTTATCCTCTCACTGTGCACTAGAACAAACCAGGCAGTACAACACAAAACAATGGATGCATACTTTATTCCTGTATCCATTTCTTGCACAATGAGAAGCTATAATCTGAAACCCATGTCCTATAATAACAATGTATTTTCTCCCAGAGCAAAGCCCTCATGCCAGACATGCTAGGGACTGTACAAGTCTAAACATTTTACGTACAATAATCAAATTGTGACTTACAGCATCTCAGCAGATAAGGAACATTTCAAACGCAAAATCAGCGTCGTCACAAGGCCTGCAACAACGCCCACATGATATTATGAAAACAGAGGGTGAGCAGAGGTTAGGAATAAATTCTGGGGGAGTGAATATGTAGTACTAACAGCTATCATCTTAGTACATATGGGATCATCATAATTTGTATAAATTATTTTGTCACAGATAAGGCAACTTTTCAATAACGCATTTTACCAGATGAGGAACTGTCCCTAAGTTGCAATGTCGCAATGGTGCAAGGAGTTATACAGTACTACTCACACCTCAAACAATAACAACAAACTAGTCATGTATTGTTTTGCATATAAAATCAATGTCCTGTTATATAAATTGGCCAGCATTAATCTATTTATTTAAGGGTACTGGCAGAATATGCTTGATAACAGTGCAAAGAAATAGCAATGCATGACCTGAATTTAAAATCTTGATACGACCGTTTGTGCTGAATGAGAGGCTTCATCTCACACAAAGCACCAGATTTCAAACAACAAACATGGCATTTATTTTACTGTTAGTATTTTAATATGGAGCTATAGGACATTCTGCTTACAATTTGAAATAGTCTACATTTCTAAGAAATGAAAGCTTGCATTTGACAAGAACATTGCACTTTCCATGCAGGATAAAAATGTAGTATAATATGTGACAAGCTATTTTACAATTTGCTTTCATGCATATAGCTCTAAAGAAATGAAACATACAAAGGTACAAACTGTAAATGATATGATACAAATAAAAGTAATAAACTGACTGATGTTACTGGCCTACCAATAAAAGAAGAATTCACTAGCTGAAAATTTCCATGTTTATCTTTGTCATATTACATAATTATGCCATTATATAGCGATGTTTTAAAATATGCACGTTTAATGTTACCCTCAACCCTCAGTGTATCTCATCCAAGATAAAAAGGCAAGATTGCTGATAATCTTGGTTAATACCTTAACAGTGTGAAGCTCACTTTGCAAAATTAAGCACACTGTAAATTTTATTATAATTAAAGAGATAATCAGTGAGGGAGTAGTTTTGTTACAAACCGGAATGATAATTATTGCTGAGGACTGTTCTATTTATTGGCCGTTTCCCATTGAGTCAGGCAAGCCTTAGTTGACACCAAATGACAGCCTGGCCATTTTACCAAACTCAGCACAGTTGAGGGACCTGCCGGGCATGACAAGCATGCGTGGCAATGGCCACACCGACCTGCCCAGAGCCCACAAAAACCATTCGCAGCTTCACTGAGGTTAATACCTCAAGCTGAGCACGGCACACTAACCCCACCAATGAATCTCGAACCGAGCGACAGCAGCAAAACACCACCACTGACGAGCCAAGAACCCCCGAAATCACTGTAGAAAAAAAAATGTTTGTAACTCAGAGAAGCAACTATACTCAGCAATGAAAGCCTACCCCAAAGAGAAGAAACACGGCAAAAATACTATTAATCCAGTTTTCCCTCTTAACAAATTTAAGCCCAGGCCTACCTTTTCCCAACTACCTACAGGTCGTCATGGACATGATTCTTGCAGTAGCAAGTTCACACCAAAATGTGTGATGGCTTACCCAGCTACACTTGTCTAAACCTCTTAAGCCCCTCCCTACCCTTATCTCATTTCCTCCCAGTCCTACCTGCCTCCATTTAACCCTTTCACCTCCCCAATCCTCTTAACACCCACAAATATTAGTCTAACCCTTCATGAAGATATCCCGGGACAACTTGGTTTGTTGCCAAACTTCATTTATGTTGAGTACTTTGTTTACACCTGGTGTAAACTGACATTTTTACAATAAATATTTTTAAGGTTCTTGCATTTATTTGATTTCTTAGCACTTAACACACTGGGGAACTGCATTTGCAAGCTTGTATTTTTCAATATGCCTCTTCCCCACTGTAGTGTGATCTCACAGTTGCTTTATATAATTAGCAGGAGTTGTGGTGTGCTTGCCCCCTTGCAGAATACATTGTACTCTTTTGTGTTTGTGATCCTTTCTGAAGTGTTTTATGGTTTTTGATAGTTAGGTGTTGGTTGTTGGTGAATTAACCGTACGCATGTTCAATGGAAGATTATGCTTACGTATATATGTATATGGGGGAACTGAATATCATCAAATCCCCTTTAGTCAACATCTGTTTAGTTGACAAAATTTTGTTGACTACACAGATGATCGATAAGTGTGCGAGATCTCACAATTCTCGTGGATTGGAAACATGTCCATTCCCGGACATTGTGCAGTTTTGGAGTTAGTACATATAATTAGCAGGGGTGCCCCCCCCCCCAAAACAAACACCAGTGAAAATTCTCATATTCACAATGCTTCCTAACATTATACAAAACAATAAATGTCTTAGCCAAGTCTTCTAGATCTTAATTCTGGTTTAATATTTTATAAACCATTCAAGCTAAGGAAATGGTATGCTCATGAATGTAACTACCATTATATTTCTTTCTTATTTAATAATTCTCTAAATTCCATCCCCTGTTGTCTAACCTTACATTATCAAAAACAAAAAATAAGAATTTTTCTAGCACTGCATTCGGTACTAATGCTTTAATATAAAGCATTCTAACTGTCAAATGTAGGTGGCACCTAATTCTCAGAGATAATCTTCTGTTTGCTTTGCCTACATAAAATGAAGGACATCACTAGTATTTAGCTATGTACACAACATAACAAGAATTACAAGTGTATTTCCCATTAGCATTGTAACAAATGCTAGTCAAGTTGTCCATAAAATACAATCTCTTCAGTAAATGTTTACAGTAATTACAACAGCCAGCAGTTAGGTCTTGAGCCGTATGATTCCCTTGACTTGAATGGTTTAGTAAGTATTAAAGCAGAACTAAGATCTAGGATATTTAGATGAAACATTTAAGTCCGATGAAGTCTTATATGATTTTAAAGAACAAAAGTGCTAACTTATAAGAATAAAGTATCAAAGGAGGTTTTATTTTGCATTTTAATATTTATATTTTTAATACAGGCAGCTCATTCCCAGAGTCCATTTGTATTGTTTTTTTTTTGGACATTGAAAGCATTTATCTTTTGGAAGAATTAGTTTATGTACTATTTCTATAGCCTTTTTTACTAATAAAGTCTGACTGGTCACAAGTCCTATGTTGAGCAGAGACCCAGGGAGAAATGTTCTGTTTTACAGATTGAGTAGAATATACATACATACATGGACTAATTATATGGCAGTTAATCAAAAAGGAAAACCATAAATGTACATACATAGAATAGTAAATGTACTTACTTAGAATTGTAATGATGACAGTTAATGAAAATATGACACTTAAATAAAGAATACAGTAAAATATTAGCTAATATCAAGCTGCAACTGCGGTGGTGGTGCTGCTTGTCGCCTCACAGTAAGACGTTATCCAGTTCGATTCTCAGCTAAAGCATGTTCTGTGTGGAGATATGCGTTAATGGGCGTACCTTCATTGAAGGTTGTGCATCAGGGCTGCAACTCGGCATGTAAAAATCTACTGCCAATCATTAGCGGACCGGAGATATGCTGTGGCGACCCCTAACCGGGAAAAGCCGAAAGACACATTAGCTAATATCAAGCTATTGTGAGTCAAGTTACTTTCAAATGGAATCAGCTGAAAACAAGTATTGAGTAGGAGCCAGTGAAGTAATTATAGGATGAAGATGGTTAAAATTTATGAAGGTGTGTTGAGGAAGTCCAGGTAAAAGGGAGAGAGAGAGAGTAGTAGATGATACTAACATTGGTGGTAAAGGGGGTTAAATTATATTACAGTCAAAATTCAGGTGGGTAATAGTAATTAATTCAGTAGTTTTTCCCCTCTCTCTGCAGTTTGGAGATTGTGGAGTTAACTGTTTCAGCTCTGGGAATGTGGGGACACAGCTGCAAAATGTTGAGTATTTTTTGGTGATGGCAAAAGTTAACATGTTTGTTTACATTTGAAATCAACGATTTAAGATTTTTTTTTTGTTTCAGAGACTGTAGTCATCAGTTAAGTTATTTGATGTATTTTTCATTGGATCAGAGTTCATAGGTGATTATTTCAAATACACTTATAATATGTATATTTTAACACTTTTTGCAATGCCTCTAAGCACAAGTGATCAACTTGAGATGTACCATGGTTATGATTCACCCAGCCTTACTCTGTAAAGTTGATCTAATTTTTTAATATAGTTTCCAAACGGAGCCTCAGTCCATTTTTTGAGATTTGTGTGGTGTTTCTTTAAAAATTGTGTGCACATTAGAGAGAAAACTAATCACTTCCTCCTTTCATTATCATATCATAACTTCCTTTCTTTGAGCTGCATTTACTGTTACCCTTGAAATATGTTTTATTTGTAATGTTTATATTAGATAAAACCTAATTGCTTCACTAGTCAATTAAATCTAATATTTTGTCTTACAGATTTGTCTCCCAGGTAAGCTTGCTGGATTCTGTTTTCACTGGTGACATAGGAGCAGTGTCTGGTTTAGTAACTTACTCAGAGTTGTGCAGTATGCTTATGGAATCAAACCAAGCTGCCTTGACTACAGGAAGTAGCTTGTTATACCATAACTGAGAAATATTTCATTTTACTACATCCTCTTCAGTGAAGTTTCGTGTCTCTACAAATCTGGTAGCCTTTATTCTCTCCTGAAAACAAACTGTATTACATTTTTGAAGAAGGTTATGCAGTTATCCCTGTTAGTGTTAAAAACATTACCTTTACTGCTTGTTTTGACCAAGGGTAGAACTGGGACATCAGAATGGTTCCTTATTTCTTCTTTCTCCATCTGGTTCTATTATTTCCTTTTGATGTCCCATTTTCAGTTTCCTATGATATCTGCTTTGGATATTTTTGGCATTCATACAATTTTGATTCTGATTACTTCCCCCCATACCTTTTTACTGCCTACTTTCTCCGTCTCTCACTCCTACTGGTGCTAAATCTCCCATATTACTCATTATGTGACTGTTTCTCTACTTGTGTGTTTTGTTATCCTCACAATTTCATTTTCTTCTTCCAAATTGTTTTCTCTATATCCTTTTCCATATTCCAAATCTGAAAATGTAATTGTAAAACTTTGAATGTTTGTACTTTTCATGTACAAACTGCTTTTATTTCCTTTTCTTATTTTATACATTTGGAGACCGGCTGGTGCCTGTGCCTTCTATCTCTGTTGTTTCATTTCTTTTCTTTCCAGATCATGGCTTGATCTGTCTATTTTTACTGTGCCAACAGCAGCATTCATTTTTTACCTTGCTAACTTCTGATTAATTTTAGCTGTTCCCTCTTATTTATTCTCTGACTGTTATCATAAATTAGGCTTTTGTTTTTCTCTGATTTAAGATAGTCTGTCCTAATATCAGTGTGTGTGTGTGTTCCTTGTGTTGACATGGCAACTCATTCACTGAATTGCTTGACAAAATCCCACTGTATAACCCAGCTTTATTCAGTAGTTGTTCCTTTTTTGTCATTGTCACTTTAACTCATTATAATTTAGGCATTTTATGGATTCACCTACATTTTTCCATAGTCTGGAACTATTTAATAAAATTCAGGATGGTGAATGTTTGGTGAATGCTAGTGGAGAACTAAGCAGAATTGTTGTATTGTTTCTGTTCATTTTATATTGATTTATTTCTTTGTTAAGCAGTTCCCTTGTTATTGTTTTTTTTTTTCCTGGCTCAGGTTGAATGTGCTAGATACTGGCAGAAGAAAGAAATAACAGTACAACACTTTCATTGTGAGATACCAAATAAGATTAACATCCATTTCCTTCCTTCTAAGAGTATTTGTGCTTTGAATGGAATAGTATTCCATAGAGGTACTGATATGTCTGGTTGAAAGCTGTTCAGTATGATAAGCACCATGTTCCTTCTGATGCCTGGAAGTAGCTGCAAGTGTATATCTGACATCTAATAAGTTTTTGTATGAGGATAATTCCTTCCCCTGAGCCTTGTTACTGCTTAACCACTATTTCGGAGATTTCAGGCAGCAGCATGGATAATTTATAGAGTTGCATATATTCTATAGAATTTATTCAAGTAAACTCCAGAGAATATGTAACTCTGCAAACTATCCATGCTATTGCATGAGTTCTGTGAAATAGTGGTTAAACATTCTCTTTAAGTTTAAAACTGTTGGTTCAAGGACTTCCTTATAACAGAATAATTTACTTGAAAGCATTTAGCTTGATTATACAGTTTTAAGCAAACACAAGATGTTCATTGTGAAATATAACACATTTTACTAGCAATACATTTTTATCAACTTGTGGAAGCTGGTAATTGATATCAGCAAAAGCTGCGGTGGTGGTGCTGCAGTAGCGTTGTCGCCTCACAGTAAGATGTTGTCCTGTTCGATTCTCAGCTAAAGCATCTTCTGTGTGGAGACATGCATGAATGGGCGTACCTTCGTTGGAGGTTGTGCGTCAGGGCTGGCAATTCGGTACGTAAAAATCTGCTGCCAATCATTAGCGGACCGGAGTTCCACTGTGGCGACCCCTAACCGGGAAAAGCCGAAAGATACAACAACATTGTCTGTAGATGATACATGACTGAAATAACAAGTGAAAGGAGATTTATTGTTTATTTTATTTTTATATTTGTATTATATAAGATATAGGCATATAGGCACAAGGAAAGGGGGTTTAAAAGGATAAATAAAAAACATCCAAATCACATCTACTCTCACATTTATTTGGAAAAGCAATGCTTTACCCTGTGCTGGTGATATAAGGGGAAAAACTCTGTCTACAGCCCATGCAACCCGAGTTTGATTAACAGTTCTGGTATCTGAGAGCACAGGGCGGGGGTGAAGTGGGTACCCCCCTCCCCTGCTCATGCCACTTCTCTGATCATAGGGCCTCAGCTGGAGAATGGAGACCTGTCATGATCTAGGAAGACATGGAAGTGGTCATCCAAGTCAGTAATGTGATGGCAAGGGGACACAGGCAGCCCTCACAGTGAAGTAAGTGCTCATGTCACCACCAGGGCAACGTTAAGTTTCAAAGTGAATAAAGCTCCCATTCTCAGCATGTTGGCAAGAGCACAGAGCACCTTCATAACTGCCTGAATGAGGGAGGCTTAATGAACTGGAGGCACACGGGCAAAAACGATACGTAAAAAAACAATGCTTTTCCATTCAACTAACCAGCATATCCACCCCTGGAATAACACAATAAATAACTATACTCCAGTCCTTGGCAGTCTAGTAAATATAAAAAGGTAAAAGGTGACAAAACTGAAAAGAATCCAAAAGAATCCATTTTTAACGTGGTCATAGTGTATTTCTGGGGTGTAGTGTGAATATGTAGTAATCTTGGTGCTTACGTTATACTTTCAGACTGTTACAGATGACAGTGGAAAGGACTAATGCAGTAAAAGTATAGTGCCTTATGTCTGAACAGACCTGAATGCACCTGAATTACAGTTTTTGTCTAAACTGTTTATTTGCTGCTGTGTGCAGACTTTTCTTTTAATAGTTATATACAGCTGCATTTTCTATTTGTTGCTTTAAGGTGTGCTTTGCTCTTCCTTTCTTGGATTCACCTGCTTTGATAAAAACTGTATAGAGATGCTTTAAAAGTTAGTTTGTGACATGCCATTAAAGATATAAAATCTGTTGATGTGCACCTGCTCCCCCGTTTCAAAAATATCAGAATGATGTACATTGGAATGGAGAATGTGCATTTATATTATACTATTTAACATAGCACACATGCTAAAGAACACTCTCAGAAGTCGGATGCCATAGAAAGGATGGGACAAACTGTGCAACTGCACTCTGGGGGACCAGATTGTAATATGTACACTTAAATCTTTGACAACTTACAGGATATCATCACTTATTTGACAGCTTGTAAGTTAATTGGTCAACTTTGCCTTTTTTAGGTAGTATAAAGATGCTGTTAAAACTAACAGGTTTGACAAATTACTTAAGTGATCAGGATTATTTTATGAAAACTTGTAAGATGCCAAAAAGTTCATGGGCACATGGATGTTCTTCCCAGGGCACCAAATCCCAGCCTTTCAGAACAAATTTGTTTAATTTTGTTTTGTATTTCTTTCAGTGTTATTGCATTTGTGGGGTTATCTTTACAGTGTAGTTTATGTTTATAACTAGACCAAATATCTCTCTTACCAGATCCAAATGTATTTATAAAGGCAGGGAAATGGTGCTTTGAAGTGGAGTAGCAGGCTTAAGATGATATGAATTCTTTTTGGATTCTACCCCCTAGTGTTCACTGGAAAATTGCTGACTGTTTCAGAGAGAAGTAGAGAGCCATTGATAAACTGTTCCACTGTTACTACATTTACACTTAGCTGTATTTACAACAGTTCCTGTGAAGAACTGTGTAGGGTTGTTGCTGAACACGTAAGTATTACTGGTCAAAGCACATGTTGCTGAAGATCATTGAAGAGACTGTATCTAACATTCATTTATTTTGCAGTAGCCCCGTTTGATTGATTGTTTTCACAGAGGAGCTATAGTCAATCCCCCAGTTATTGTTAGTGAAGCAGATAATCACTGCTGAATGGGATGCCAGACCATTGCAGGGTTAGTTGGATCTTAAGGCTTAGAACTGATAAAGGTAAAGGCTTAAATGAAAAGGCCTCCCTGAAGCCCATTTTGAAGTCCAGAGGGATTAGGGTTAGACAGTTATGTACCTGTTTCATTATTATTGATAAAATAATTATTACTAACTTAAATTATTAATATAAAATATTATTTGTATGGAATGTCCCCTGGTTATAAATTCCAGAATTTAAAGGGATTAGGGCTAGATAGTTATATATATGTTTTATTGCCATGTGAGTCTACGTTTTTAGAATTTTTAATTTTTATTTTCTATGTACAATGCATATAAGTGGAATGTTACATATACATATCTGTATGTTTTTAGGTTGATATCATCAAGGAAAGTGCATCATTTATGTCTACAACTCGCTGCTTTAAGAAGAGCATATTTAATTATGTTGGCTGTTTTTGACTAGCTATGCAATTATATTTATTGAGCTTGTATGAGGTATGTTTTTAATATCAGAGGAAGCTAATAGAAAAAGTGCTTACCACCCGTTTTATATTCTTTTTGAATTAAAAGTTTTTTTTATGGTTTTCCATGCCTGTGTTTGTTCCATTGTCTGCACATACACAGTTTTATATTTTTATTTCTTTATTGACAACGGTATATTTACTCCTTGGAGTATCCTTTAGTTTTAAAGACCTAAAATATATTAATGTTGAAATTGTTCATGTATTTCTTCATTCGTTTGATCAAAAACTGGCTGTAAATGCTGTGTGTGTGTGTGTGTGTGTGTGTGTGTGTGTGTGTGTGTGTGTGTGTGTGTGTGTGTGTGTGTATATATATATATATATATATATATATATATATATATATATATATATATATATACACATCTGATACTATGTGTATGTGTAAAAATCTATTTCCTTATGCCATTGCATCGGCCTTTACTTTCATAACTGATATTTTGGATTTAAAATACTTCCTCCAGCAACAATTACATATCCTACACCAACCATGAAACATTGGGTGAGGCACTATTTACATATGTATATAATAATAATAATAATAATAATAATAATAATAATAAAACAAATACAAAGAATTAAGAGCAATACTCCCCTCCACAGTGGCTGCTACAGGACAGTAATGAATGTTCCAGTGGTGGGAAGCCCTCCACTTGTAGAATTAGACCTCCCAACATTCCTGTGCAGTTTGCCATTTCCCTGTAATGGCATCCATGTTGGGCATTATTTATTGCTTATTTATCATTGTAAACATCAACATAATTAAGATAGAGAAAAGTTTTTAGGTTGGAGATTACATGGTGTTTCAGAGAGAAGGATATCTTCTGCACCTTTTCCAAAGCTATAGGTTATTAAGTGATATTTAAAATAAGTTATGTACCTGGATTTCTTGATTGATTAATGTGTAACTCTTAGTTTGTGTGGTGTAGGTTATGAAAAATGGTAAAAGTGGTCTGGAGAAAAAAGCAAGTAACCTACAGAATATTTGATCTTTCTGAAAGTCTTAGCAATCCGTGTGATCAAAGGAAAAATGGAAACCACTGTTAAGAAGTATGTGTGGATGCTAGTACTTTTACTGCAGGAATGGAGAACATTTTAACTGTATTTCAAAGATTAATGGCTATAATTAGAGGTATCTTTGAATTTTAAAGGCAATATAAATAAGAGTTATTATTACCCTTCTGGTTTATTGAGTAGACTTGATTGCTGTACTAGCTTTCGTTGGTTTGACAGACATGTTACCAAATGTCAAAGTAAGATATCTTGCAGGGTTCACCGGTGCCTAAAGCTGTCTATGAGCAGACCCCCATATTCATTGTTCAGAAGAATACAATGCTGAAGGAAAAGTTTGGTAGTTTACAAGTGACATCATCGTTTTCTATAAATGAGATGAGAAGAAGGAAGAGGTTGTGCCTTACAGAGGTACAAGAACAACTAGAAACTTTGGACTTTATAATGCACATGCAGAGTAAGCTGGCAGATACCTGTGGTTTTCCATTGAACAGTATTAGTATGTTCAGAGCTGATCAGTCTTTCTTACTAACATCTGAGTTTTCATCGAACAGATCAGACAAATCCTGAAGGCAATGCTGGAATTCACTTTGTTGAACACAGTGGAACAGGTTTTGACTCAATTTTTTTGGCTAGCATGTAAGATTTGCATTCTCAGAGTAAAACATATTTTTATATAATAATTATTCACTACAAATGTGTAAACAGTGATTCCTGGAGATTAAGTACAAATACTATACAAGAAACTTAATCCACGGTGGTGCAGCGGTAGCATTGTTGCCTCACAGGAAGAGGTTCTCCCATTCAATTTTCGGCTGGAGTGCGGGGAGTGCCTTCTGTGTGGAGTCTGCATGTCCTTCCCACGGTTGGGTGGGCATTCGAAAGACATGCGTAAATGGGCGTGCCCTTCGTTGAAGGTTGAACGTCGAGCTGGCACCTCGGCGTTCGTGAAAATCTACTGCCAATCATTAGCGGACCAGAGTTCCACTGTGGCGACCCCTAACCGGGAAAAGCCGAAAGACAAACAACCATACAAGAAACTTAAATGTTTACGTTGATGTATCAAACTCTTTAAATGTCTGTTTTTTTCTTTCCTAAAGGTGTGTCACTGTTTGTGGATGGCTATGGCAACTTATCTTGTTTATGAAACAAAATTGTGGATAATGTCTATGAGCTGAGGGATAAAATGATTTAGCAGTAATTTCAGAGCTCTGTTGTCAAAGATGAGTGATCAGACTGTTATCAGTAAAGTTTATTTTTTTCTTAAATTACCTTCTTCAATGGAAGTTGAAATATTATAGGTATAATTTAGCCAAACTGTATAAATGTACTGGGCATTATTTGACTAATGTTAGCGGTATATAATGAGTCTGTTTTTTTTTTTTTTTGCTTTTGGAGTCAGCAGGATATATATTAGCTGATTGAAACTGTTACTCTAATGTTTGCTAGCAGTATACAATGGGTTTGTCTTGTTTTCATTTTGCTGCTGTGATCGACAGGATATAGTATTTGACTGAAGCTGGAAATCCAGTATTGAGTTGCTTTTTATTCTGTGTACTGCCTTTCTCTGAGATAAATATGCTTTCGTATCTAGTAGCATGTCTAGTATACAGGGAGAGAGAGAGGAAAAGCACAGTAGACGTTACTGAATTTTATCTAGATAATGCTACCAGGTTTAGCTCTTGGCAGGATTGTATGGTTCCCAGTATCTGAGGGCATGAAAAACAATCCATGTCACCATGGCAGGACATGGGTGTGGAGCATTAATTATAAACAATTGTAAGATTATAATGAAATAATAAAACACATGGGGCCAGATTCATTAATGCCTACATTAAGTGTACACGATCTGTATTCAGGAACATCCCTACCACATCATTTGTGCTTTCTGCTCACTCAGAAAGATTATACTAAGTGTACATCTAGTTTACACTTTGTGGTAAACATGAATCCTCTTTGATATTTAAGGCTGCAAGAAAATCAGTATGAAAGCTAAAATTAGGAGGAGGAAGGTGTGAGCTATGTTTGTGTTGTCTGTTCACTCATAATGGTGTACACTTAGTGGAGGTGTTAATGAATCCCAGGGATGATGTTTTAAAGGTAGGAGTAATTGCCTTGGTGACGTTAAAGTTGAGAAGCCGCTGGGATATATACAACTTGTTGTCTTTTTGATAGTGTGAACTGTGTCAATTTTAGGTATGAGTTGCAGTGAAACAAATCTGTCTTCTTGTAAGAAAAGGGGAAAATGCTCTCTCCATGGTACACAACTGTTCATTATCAGCAAATGATAGCTTTGCTTTGAGGAACTATATATAGAGCTGTCAGGTATTTACCTTTGGAGAAAAACTGACTTCTTTCAAGAAGGAAAGGGCTGACAAGCCCTTGCTTTGAGGTAGACTAGCCCCCAACCATTGGAGAATAAATCTGTATGGACTTGCATTCTGAAGAAGTTTAGTTTGTTGAGTGGCTGAGAACAAGGCTTGATGATCTCTTGTGTGTGACCACTGTGGGAATGGTAAAGCTGCAGCTTTGTGACAGTCAATGAGGAGGAGTTACTCCTGCCCTATGAGGAGGAAGCAACCCTGCTTCCTATTAAAGGGAGGGCAATTATCTTTTTAGTTAGTGGATTTAGTAAAATATTTGATCTGCCAGTTCATGCTGGAGTAAGGAAGGGGACTGCACAGTTGATTAAAGGTGATTTTTTTAAAAATGAGTCATGAATAAATGGTGATTTTTGCAGCTCTTGTAAGGATGGCATGCCAGTCATAGTTTGCCATTAATAGTGATGTGTAGTTAATGTTTACTTGTATGACTGGAACATGCATGTATGTGTTTTTGCAGTTAGTATTCAAGAAAGGTATAAACAAATGCAGTATTCTGAAAAAATATCATTTTTTGTATATACTTTTATAGCAGGGTTTTTCCACACACTTTAGTGAAATAGGAGCTAGTTCCTTAAATAACAGAATGATGATAATTTTTACTATTAGGTTCATAGGTTCATAGGTTCATACTAGGCTATCTGCCCTAGGGCATTTATAAGCCTAGCCAGAATGTGTTTGGCTTTCGCCACCCATTTTAAATTTATTTTGCTATGCCCTTTTTCGAGGTTAGTATACTGTGCCTCTGTCTAACAGTGACACAGAAGTGATACCCGGGGTAAACCTACGATCTCCCATCCACTCATCAAGATTCCTCTTGAAGAGAGTCAATGAGGGACTCTGCCTAACCTGGACTGGGATTTTATTCCAGAGTGAAGGGAGCCTCTGGGTTATGAATCTGTCCCTCCAGCATGTCCTATTTATTTCACTGCTGAGGTTCAAGTCTCTCGAAGCGTAGCTCGATGGGATTTGGATTTTCTGAGGTGAAGCATATCCATTAATTCCGGTTGGACATGGCTTTATACGTCAGGCACAGATCGCCTCTGAACAGGCGGTATGCCACTGAGTAGAGCTGGAGTTTCTTTAACCGGCAGCATATGGCATCTGTTTGAACCCTTTGATCCTCTTGGTGAGGTACTTTTGGGGTCTTTCCAGTTGCTGCAGATGTCTGGTAAGGTACATCCCAAAGGGGCATTGTACTCAATTATGGGCCTGATGAGGGATGAGTAAAGAGGCACGATGACCTCCCTGATCTAGATGTGAATCCCTTCATGATTAGGTGGGCTATATAAAATGTTTTCTAACCACTTTGGCCACGTGGTTGTCAAATGAGAGATTGCTATCAACTTGGGTCCCCAGGTCCCTAATTACTTCTTCTGTACTTAATGGATTACCACCTATGTGGTAATTTGTGGGCACTTTGTTTTTGCCAAAGGGGATGACTATACACTTTTTAGCATTTAGCTTGAGGCCATGGCTCTGGCACCAGTTGTCTGTTTCTATGAGGCCCTTTTGGAGGATGCTTGTGTCGGCTGGAGAGTCGATTATGGTGCCCAGTTTGCAGTCATCTGCAAACTTGGTCAGCCACAGTCCTTCCGTGTTGGCCTGTACCTCCAAGAAATATATACCGAACAAGAGAGGTCCCAGGACTGAGCCTTGTGGGACACCACTTGTAACTGGTTTGGAGTCTGACATGGCTCCAGCAATTCTAACCATGTGGGTTCTGTCCTTGAGCCAGTTTGCAATCCATCTAGTGACATAGGGGTTTATATTTAAGTTGGTGAGCTTATCTATAATGCTTGAGTGGGGTATTGTATCGAAGGCTTTTGCGAGGTCCTGGTAGGCTGCATGGACCACCTTCCCCTCGTCAATGGCCTTGGTGACTGTTTCAAAGAAATCAGCCAGGTTTAAGAGGCAGGATCTGCCCTTAACAAAGCCGAACTGGGTAGGATCCAGTGTTTGTAGGTCCCCAATATCTTTATTTATGAGGTCCATGATGATCCTTTCCATAGCTTTGCAGACCAAGCTAGTCAGGCCTATGGGGCGATAGTTTCCAGGATCCGTTGAGGCACCACCTTTATGGAGAGGGACCACTGTTTCTGTACGCCACTCTTTGGGCACATATCCTGTAGTAAGGCTGAGATTGAACAGTAGTTTTATGTTTGGGTTTAGCTCTTCTTGGAGTTCATGTAGGACGCAGCCCGGGACACCGTCTGGTCCCATTGATGCTGTGTTTTTTTGCTTTGGAGAGGGCGGCTCTTACCTGAGCATCTGAGATGTCAGGGGGGGCAGCACTCTGCTGGGATAGATATCTGCCTTTTTGGAGGGGAGGGGGGGGAGAAGTTTGCGCTGAACCTGTCAGCTAGGATGTTGGCAATGTCTGTGGGTTCGGTGTATTTTTTGTCATTTTGGACTAATTCTGAGCATATCTGGGAATTACCACCCAGGTTCCTAACATAACTAAAGAAAACCTTGTGATTATCCTTAGTGTCCTGTGCAATTTTTCTCTCGAAGCTGGCCTTAGACAATTTTATGTGTGCCCGTAGTTTTTTGCTAATACTGATCAGTGATGCCTTCCCTTTTTGGGATTTTGCTCTATCATTTAGTAGCTTCCTCCTTCTATTGTATAGTTTGTTTATGGCTGGGGTCCACCAGACAGGACGTCTGCCTTTGGAGGATTGGGTCTTGGTTTTATTTGGGATCGCATGATCCATGCATTCCTAAAGGTGTTCATAGAATGCGTTTATAAAGGATTCTGCGGTCTGGGCCATATTTTCCACAGGCCCGGGGCTTTGAAGGATTCCACCTCAGTTTTGAGGCATGTGAAATTTGCTTTAGAGAAGTTTTTCACTGTGGTTTTCTGGGCAGGGGGTGGGGTCGGGATGTGAATATCCAGTGAGATTAGTTTATGATCTGATCTTACCAGTGAGGGATACACTTCTGGTCTGGAGCATAGAGTCCCCATGTTGGTGATGATCAGGTCCAGTATGTTTCCCCTCTTGTGGGAGTGGTAACAAGTTGTTCCATAGCATTTGAGTTTATAAATTCTAGGAACCTTTGAGCTAGGGTGTTGGGGCTAGAGTAATGCTCCCAGTCTATGTTTGGGTAGTTGAAGTCGCCCAATATAATGGTGTTTGGAGAGACCTTCATATTTTCCAGTGTTCTCAGGAAGGCCGAGTGGGGTTCCTGGGTTTGGGAGGGTGGTCTGTAGCAGGCTATAAACTGGAAGGCAGTTTTACCCACTGTTAGTTGCACATGGATAGTCTCTGATGCTTCGTGCTTTGCCACCAACCTGGAGGTGTGGGTATCTTTAATGAATATCGATACTCCCGCTCCTTTTGTGGTTCGGTCCAAGTTTTGGGGCCGAAAAGCATGGTATGAGGTATAACCTGGTAGTGCTGGGGTGCTGTCAGGAGCCCTGAACCAGGTTTCTGTTACTGCACAGATATCAATGTTCTCCATGCTAAGGAGAGTTTCGAGTGCGTGCATCTTGAGGTTTAGACTTCTGGCGTTGAGTAGCATTACTCTTAGTTTCTTATCCCTTGTGATACCTATGGAGGTGGGTTTGTCTTTTGAGCCTTGCCTAAAAAGGCACTATAGGGGTAGCAAGAGCCTTTGCCAACATCCGAAAGCCCAGGGATGACAGGTGCAAGCCGTCCCTAGCGAAGCATCATGGCTTGTCGAGCATATCATCCCAAGCTGACAGACATTGGATCCCCTTTGAATGACACCAGTACTTAAGCCAATTGTTGAAATTGATCATCTTGTCTTCATATTGTGGCATCATTCTTGGTGAGGGTAAGATGCTACTCAAGGTCAGGGTCATACCGGCCTGGGCTACATGCTCAGAGAGCTCCTTTATGTCTCTTTTCATGTAGTCCAGGGAGGTACGTCTCAGGTCATTCACACCAGCATGGACAATGACTGAGTCATATTTGTACTTGCCTTGGAGTGACCTGAGTGCTTGTGTTATGTGGCGGATCCTAGCACCCGACAGGCTGCTCACCGTGACCCCCTCCTTGTTCAGCCTGGTGAGCGGGATGTCAGTGTGCCTGATGATAGAGTCACGTATTACAAGTGTATCAGGTGTGTTATTTAGTCTTAAGGGCTGTGACTGTTTGGCACACTGGCTTTGTGAAATATGTGTTGCACGTGTTTTGTTTTGGGGTAGCGGCTGCTTGGGTGATTGCTTTGGAGGTCTCTGCTGCTTCGGCAGATCTTTATTTAGAGCCTCCAAGTATGTTTTTGTGTGATTATGTGTTTGGTTTGCTGTCGTGGTAGGTCTATGTGAGACTGGAATTGTAGTGAGTGTGGTTTCCTTCTCCTCCTGACTGGTTATGCCAGTACTGAGTTGAGAGAGCTTAGCCTCCAGTTTGGCTATATGGTTGCATCTCTCACATATGTTGGAATTTGTTGGGAGGAGGAGAGGGTTGTCTGTGTACATGAGGCAGTTGTAACATTGCCTCAAGATTCCCAGATTCACCAGCTGGACCGGAGAGGAGATTGACAACTGACCTTTGGACATGCTAGAATAATATTGGGAATTCCTTAATAATTGAAAACCAGGGCCAGTGGGGAGTGAGGGTGTAGTGCTTTTAATTTTTAGTGCTGACTTATATAACTGCTTTAGTGAGCAAGTGCCAGGTAACTTAAGTGCAATGTGTTACAGGTAACTTAAATGCAAAACGACAAACAGTAACTTTCTTTCAAGTGAAACAAGGAAATAAGTACAGTAAGCAATGCAGATATCACTAGTGATCCACAGAAGCGCTGAGAAGCCGCGTGTTAGGTGGAATTAGCGTTCCAGGGAAATAACAAGCAAACAAACAACAAGCATATAAACAAAGCTAGATTCAGCAGGCCTGGATCTAGTCTATGCTACAGCAAACAAGGTGTACCAATTTCAGTAAGATACAGTTCAAATATTCAGGCACTATAAACCTTTAACCAGAAATTCCCAGCTCAGAAGGGCAGTGTCCAGCCTCTTCTCCCACAAGAGTGCAGACCATGAACTATCTTAATGTAAAATAACTGGCCTGAAGCCCAAGTGCTTAAACCAGAACTAAAATGTATCAAATACTGTCTTTGACTGAAGGTGGCCTTCTTTAAGAAGTATATATTTATTTATTTAGTGTAAAATGCTTGTATCTAGGCATGCACAGAATAATAAAAGGGAAGCAATGCAAATTAAGCATATGTGATTAAAATAAATACCAGACATTTAAAGCACAGTACTAGGATGAAGTATAAAGTGAATCAGTAAAAAGAATGTTCCAGATGACAAATTGTAAGGTTACTTCTATTTCCTTTTTACTGAATAAATCGGTTTATTCTTCAATAACTAGTTATGAAGATTTCATGTTTGGCTTTGTACTGGACAGTGACAAGTCTACTTTATGTTTAGTGTACCACACACTGTCTGTTACATATGATCTTACTATGCCTTGTAGACTGTTACTGTATATTAATTACTTGAAGTGTTTCTTGAAGAGGAGCTGTGTGCCCCTTGCACCCCTGTGCGAGGCTGTGCCCTCTTTCCCCTGATCTGTAAATATACTATCTGCAAGATTGTATTAGCTTAAACAAAGGAGTAAAAGTGTGTTTCTTTTCTTCCACGTTGGTGCAGACTAAGGTTCAGCATCAATGAAATCTTCTAGGGACCCTTAAAGCAGCTTTTTTCCTAAATTCACTTGTGCTTGTAATGTACTGGAACTTGTTCTTACTAAGATTCCTTTAAACTACAGTGGATCTGTTCTACTTGTTTCCTCAGAACACTCTGGTATTTAGTGTTTGGTCATCTAGATGAATTCATTTCATTTTAGTTGATACAGTTAAGCTCATTATAAATGTAGATGCGTTATAAAGAAGGCTTGAAATTGGTGCTCTAAATTTGACGAAAAATCTGTATCTCATCAGTGGCGTACATTACATTATTATAAAATTATGCACATGTGTTGACCAGGATGTTCCTTGTCTTTTAGAAGGCTTCCCATTTACAAAAAAAGTGATCAGAAATACACCTTTCAGAACATCACAGTAAATGGTCAGATATTAGTAATAAGAGAAGCAAACAACAGACCACAAAAACCACACAGACAGTATTTTTGCATGGAGGTAAGCCCCAGTGCAGCCAACCTATGCTGTAGTACTCAGTATCCCACCGTTTACTTATTGAAACTCTGAGGTGGCACACTGTTGGGGGGAAAGGACATGTCCTTATCTTCATCTTGTTTGAACATTGAGTTTAAGTGAACTTCAGCTGGTCTGAGCCTTTGCTTTTCAAGCATATATAATTTGAGTCTTTTAATTGCATTACTTCCACTTTGTGTTTCTTCTGCTTCATGGAAGAAAGACCCATTAAGTCCATCTTGTATGCCCTTTAAGTGCATTTGCCTTTCTACTTCCTGTCTGTTCTTACCTTCCCTCTCATTGTTGCTTCACCAGTTCCATATCCCTTTGATTTGATGTTGCCATGGATTTCTTCTCCTGCACCCTTTCTGATAGACAGTTGTTTGCTACACTGGTAAACACTGTGGAAATAGAAAGTATATCAAACAGCAGCACATTTTTTTCTAAGATTGGGGCCCACCAACAGTGAACCAAAGGAACCTGTTGTGCAGGCCAGAGAGAGTGATGTGCAGGTGTTCATCAGGTCTATGCAAATGCCCTAAGGGGGGTGGGGGGTGGCAGAATGGTTAAGGTGTTCACCTTGCAGGCATAAGGTGCAGGGTTTGATTCTCACATGGGGTAACTGGCTGCTGGTAAAATGGCCCTGGCCTAGTAGCCTAGCATAACCCCAGCACAATCATGAGTCCTGAAGACACGAACAATCTGTAACTTGATACACTGAATGTACTCAGTGAAGTCACTGAGGACATGATGAACTGGAGTTTTCACTTTTTCTTCAGAACTAAGAAACAGGTGGAATAAATCCCTCAGCCAATTACAAAAGCAGAATAGTTCCTAATGCCCATTTATGATATAAACTTTTGTCCTGTTTCAAGAGCTTAATGGAGCTGTCGAAACATAGGATTTCCAAGGGTAGACTTAAAACCTCTAACACACGGCTATCCATGACTATATAATCTGCTAGTCAGTGCTTGCTGAGATCTCCCCATGCCATTGCAGACAGGTAGAAATCACACAACAGATAATCCAGGGTAGGAGTCTGGACACCGTCTGTTGGAGTGATGTTGCTGCCCTCTTGGGTGACTTGTGCAGGACAGCCAGGAAGAAAGGGCTCCCTACCACTTTTGTTGCCTACTTTTTTTTCCTGGAAAACTCATTTGGCCTGGAAGAAGAGAAGAAACCCAACAGATATCAGAAAGACCTTAAACTTTTGCTCTTTTGAAGATCCTCACCTAGATCCCAAGATGTCTGCCCAAAGAGATCTTCTCAGAAGAGGGCATCAATCATAAGCTGTCTGAGCTCATCCTTAAAGGACTTTTCTATGCCATCTAATGCAGGTGCATACTTGAACCCACTTCTATCGTCACAGCATCACCACAGTCAAAATTTCAACAGACTACCTAGACCACAGATCTCAGGAGTTCTGTCAGCTTCTCCAGTATCTGATTCAGCAGGATAGCCAAGAATCTAGACAGTTGAGATAGATAGTTGAGGAATATAACTGTGATATAACACAAGAGAATGCCCTCTTTATTACTGTATACAAAGCTTTGCAGTTATTATCTGGCAATAAGGTGAAACGGTGCTATGGGCTCTGCAACCTATACTGGACTGAAAAGGTTATGTATAAGGCTGCCCTAGAGTGTGTAGTTATGATGTGACACTGTTTTATTGCAGACTTTGTACAGCACATTGGACGTCCTGAAAGCAGAAGAACATAGCATAGGAGTAATACTAGGCCAGTGATTAAAAGAAACGTAAAATGCATAGCAGTTTACACCTTTAAGTAGCTAAACATAAACATTCTTGCCACCCTGCAAACACGTAATAGTGCTCTCCTCCCAAACTGAGAAGGATACTGTACATGATAACCCTGTTGCAAATTTGTTTTTGCTCATCTGGTTGTTAACAGTAGCCTTAAAGGTAGGCAAAGTAGTACCACTTTGGCTTAACATTTTCTGTAGGCTGAGAAAATATTGAGCTAAAAATATATCGCTCCTTTAAGTCTTGTTTGTTTGTTGGAGTTTTATTGGGTTCAGCAATGGGATTTGCTTGAGCTACTGGTTTTGGGAAGAAATAGGAGGTCTGTAATGGCTCGAAAAACCAGAACACAAGTCACCTCGGGCTGCTAAGTATAAGAAGAATTTAATAAAGGATACAGTCACTGTTTCTCTGCCTCTTATTATTTCTCCATTTCTCTCTGTCCACACTGAAGGAAGTATTACTTCATAACTTTCCAGTTTCCTTTTTATTCCATAGCTAATCATAAAACTCAGAGGATAAGAAAAAAAATGTGACCTATCCTCATTGCCATACAGTCGATGAAAAGGGTATGGCTTTAGGATCATACGTTGGTGGAGAGATTAAATTCTCACTCAGGACTGGCTTGAACTGGATGGGGAGTTAAATAGTTTAGTAGTCAGATTTTCATAATTTGAGATATCTGGCAATATCTTTGTGACTGGCTAGCCACTGGACATTCTTTTATTTAGTTTGAACAAAAAGAGTAACTCGTTGAAGACAGTGAGGGTTATTAAGGTGTAGGCAAGGGCTTGCCTTTTGTCTTGGTTCTAATGTAAAATAAATGGTGATAAACTACTTCAGGATTGTAAAATGTGACTGAGAGTTAAGGCAGAAATCCAAAATACCCACTGTAGAAAGCTCCACTTGCAGCTCTGCTGATTTGATGAGTACATACCCATTTATTTTTTACAGGGTGTATCTTTCTGTATGTGATGTATGTTAATAAAAGTTTTTACTCCTTTTTTTAGTTATGTGTACCTCTTCTAATTAAAGAGTGTATGCACAGCTGTGTGTTGGAGGGGTGCATGCTCAGACTGTTGCTTTTATCAAGTTTTTGACTGCTGCAATGAAGAAATAGAGCAGCAGTAAAAAATAGCATACAGTTGGCCATAACATATTACATTGAAAGGTACATGATCTGTTTTGTTTTAAACCTTATTTTAAATTAAATGTTTTAGCGTTTTGTAAATGAACTCATTTTATTTGTCATTTAAGTACAACAATTGGCTTCAAGTTGGAAAGTATGTAGGACAGCAGACTAGTGGATCTACTTTCTGTAAAAACGCTTTTATTATTTTAAGCAAATGAAAGAATTAACACATACGATCATAATTAAATACTCACAAATATAAATGAAACAAGTAACACATGCATTCTTAAATACTCAAATACATAATTTGAAACAAAGGACACTGAAACAGTTAATTATAGATATAAAAATGTGTAGATTGTAATGAAACAGAGGTGTAGCTATGGTGGAACAAAGGGGGCAGCTATCCTGGGTGCAAGGTGTTACAGGGTACCGATGACAGTTTCTGACTGATTAGGAGTACAGTACTGCCGTTCAGAAATTAATGCTGATACTGCGTTTGCATTCAGGCTGAAGAACTTGATGTGTGATATAAGTTGCAGGAAGCCACTTATTACAAATGCAGCAAGCGGTTTTCCTACTATTAGAAAGTTTTTTTTTTATATTAATTTTATTTATTTTTATGAGAGAATGTTTTTTTTTTGCTATTTAAATTAGCTGAAGGGCAGTAGATCAGGGAATGGCATAGTGCACTACAATTGCTACAGTTCTGTAATGAGAACATTTATTAGCTGGGATAGCAGAAATTGGAGCCTTTAGAATCTGGGCCTGTCTCATTGAAAAATCTGTTTTAAAAATATGCTGTTCACGCTGCCCGAAGTTACAGAATTATGATCAGATCTCTAACCATAATCAAGTGTTATATGTTCAAGGAATAGATGTCAGGTGATTCACCTGAAGAGTGGAGTGAAACAAATCCCAAAAGGTGACTCCTGATATATAAACTACTTGATTGTAAGTGGAGTGACCTTTACGGTACATGGAGCTATGCCTGCTTTATATAGTACTATCAGTTACAGAGAGAATGAGAATAAAACAAGTATGAGTACTAATTGTATCCCATCATTCATAGCTGTAACACATTTAGTACTGCCACACAGCTCTTTATATTACATGGACAATAGCTGTTCCTAGGAACTAAGAGACAAGAGAGAGTAAAAATTAAACTGTAGTAGAATGAAGTATTTACAGCCTTAATCCTGTGACAGCTTTAAAAGCTGTTACACATCCTGTGCTGCCACACATAAAATGGAGTGTACTGTACCCTTTAAAGGTGTTTCATTTCCTGAACATTGTTCAGAACTGGCTATTATTTAAACTGTAGAGTGATAACAAAGCATAACAGTTCTGAAAGCTGGTTAACAACACTTTGTTAAGCCCTTTTTGTTATGCCAGAAAGTGACTAAATATGGATATCTTTTTCCTAATTTTAAACCATAATTGTGGCACTCCATTTGCAACATTATTAGTCATATAATGACTTTTGACAAGCTTTTACCAGGCATGCCAGAAGCCCCTATTCATACCAGTGTGGATAATCTGAACTTCTAGAGAAAACTGATGCATTTCTGTTATGGTAAATCCACACCTTCTGAGCCTGCAGCCATGTCTGTAATATACCTCAAATAATGAAGATATGCAGGTTGACTGCCAGGTATCCTGCATCCTGTAGGCTATAAGGCATTTGACTGCTATTTCATTTTCCAAGAGTTACAAAGTGAAACAATTTCAGGACAATTTGAGGTAATAACAAGGCCGAAATATGCATATCCACAGCTAGTGGGGTTTGGCTTTATTGGCCTGAAATTGTGCATTAAAACGACAAAACAAGTCACGGACATTCAGAATTGCCAATTAGCTGTAACACCTGATGTTCATAAGGATCATTTGCATATATCCCATGTGCCTCTGACACAAGAGGTTTGGGAGGTTACTCAGTGGAAGTTCTAGCTTTGCTGGAGTTTTCATTTTGTTTTTACTGATTGGTTTTTCAGTGACCTTCTCACTCATTGTTTTAGTTTGTTGTTTGGGATAATTTTGCAGTGACCCTAATGATAATGGACATCAGATGGGTATAACAGCACTGTGTTTCTAATGGTTAGTCAAACACTCTGCTTGTGCTGGGCTGATGAGGTAATAACAAGGCTGAAATAGAATTTCTAGCTTTGCTGGAGGTTTCAATTTGTTTTTACTGAAGAGTTACAAAGTGTGAATCTTTTGCTTGCTGTAGACATGTAACTATTTTTATTTTATTTATTTATCCTTTGTTAACCAGGTTAGTCCCACTAGGCTAGTAGCCTCTTTTCAGAGGAGAACAGAGGTGACATTTGTACTATTAGCAGCACAACTGGCTTAAATCTCCACTGTTTTTTAAGCAAACATATGCATTAACTCGATCTGAATAGTTTAGTAAATGTTACTGTTAAGCTTTGCTGCTGAATTAGTATTTCTTCTGAGCAGCACATTTGTGATTTTGTTTTACTTGTGCCACGTTCATTTGATTTTTTATTTATTTATATTTTTGCTTTTACACAATAAACAGAGGACTTCACTTATGTTTCTATTTAATTTTTTTTGAGAGAAATTAGTACGGTGATATTGTAGCCTCCTGACTGTCATGATTGATGTGACACTCTGACCTCATGAGCAAAAACGGGAAACTGAGGTTGTGGATGGATTTGTAGACAGAGTGCTTTGTAAATTATTATCAGTACTAACTTTCAAGAAGCCATGACAAACATTATGTTATTTTGCTGACTGAAGTGACTGAGCTGGATTTTGCCTCATTGAGTGTACTTATAAATTTGTAGCGCAATCTTTACTTGTCACAAGGAGCAGCAAAAGGCAAAATGATTAATTGGAAAAATAGTACAAACAAACACTCGTCTATAAGACACACATAATTAAGGGGAAAGCCAAAAGCCAAACAGCTGTAAAAAAGCTAAACTAAATGACAAGTTCATCTATGAGCCCAGAGTTAACTGCATCATGATATACTCACAAATTTTAATCAGCAAATGCATCATTTCCAACTCATTGAAGTATTTATGTCTCCATGGCAGAAGAAAGTGAATAATCTAAAGTGATCTAAGAGGTTAAATGTTGGGATACTTCACATGTCAAATAATCATTCAAGCCTTGAACAAAAATTAGAGTACAATGTGATAGTACCAAATAATAGCACCATAATACTGATCAGGGACTTAATTGTCAGGGGCTTTTATTGAAAGGGGCTGATTTGACAGTTTTCATGTGTGCCAGATGCATAGAGGCAATTTTATTTATTTATTTATTGAAACACATGTGCCCAGTAGGAAGGTAGCTGGAATAAAGAAGTTGAACCACAACAAAGTAAAAATCTTCTTTTTAATACAAAATGGTGAGCGCTTTCGCAGTGGTAACCATTGCTTCATCAGACATAAACACATGCAGGGCTTTGGGTCAATATGACAGTATTTCTTGAGCTGCTTCTAGCATAGATATCATTAAAGACAAGCATTTGTTGAGATGTATGTATTAAAGCATATGTATTTACTAGGTGGACAACATGTGCATTTATTAGGCAGAATGTATGTATTCATTAAGTTGTTGAGTGTGTACTGCTTATACTTTTATATATATTTTTATGCTTATATCTATGCACATAAGTAGTTACTAAATGGGGAACATGAGTATATGTATTTATTCATTGACTTTTTATGTTTTATTTATATTTATCCACATGCTCTTGTCTTTACATTTTGTGCATGTGGTTTTTAAACAGTTTTTCTGACTTCAGCGATTAACTAAGGGCAAAATGTAACCATAGTAATTAATTGATTGCTAAGTGCTGAATTAACTTTGAGTGGTAGGATTGGTTGTTCTAGTAATGAATTAAAGTATTTAACTGCTGTTGCTGTTTGAATGAACTGTCTGATGAAGCAATGGTTACCATTGCAAAAGCGCTCACCATTTTGTATTAAAAAGATTTTACTTTGTCGTGGTTCAGCTTCTTTATTCCAGCTACCTTCCTACTGGGCACCTGTGTTTCAACATTTTCAACTTCTGGGCTGGTTTGGATTTATTTGTTATTTATTTATTTATTTGTATTAATGATAAAGTCATTAACTTTAAGCCCTTTGCACAGAATAATGACATCAGTCTTTGTATTATAGAACTGAATTGCTCACATTTATGCAGTCTGAATATAGTGTTATATTATTAGGGGAAATTGAAGTGTAAATATTTGCACAAGGTCCTAAGCCATGAGGGGGGTTTGGGTGCATTTATAGTAAATGTTTACTTTTTTAACATTAGGAATATGAAGTATTTGCACTGCAGCTCACACAAAAGGATGCAGCAAACAGCATGATGAAATCAGGACAATGTTTTAGTTCCATTCCATGTGTAGTGCTTAAATAGATCTCATTACTATATGTAGCAAACTGAGTTCTAGAAAATAAAATTGCTTCATCTCTGCAAAACACATTATGTAGCCCAGTAATACTTTTAAAAGCATACATATGTATGCAAACAATTCATTCAGCAGCTAGTGAAAATTTAATCATGTAAAGATGTATTATCTCTGTAGAAAAAAACCTCCTCATACAACCAGAGACACAACTCACAAACCACACAAACTCTTCTTACCCCTCGAACCAAACTCCACAGCACTGCACATGCTCTGTCACACCAACCCTCATTACCCCTCGAACCAAACTCCACAGCACTGCACATGCTCTGTCACACCAACTCTCATTACCCCTCGAACCAAACTCCACAGCACTGCACATGCTCTGTCACACCAACTCTCATTACTCTCGAACCAAACTCCACAGCACTGCACATGCCCTGTGACACCAACTCTCCTTACCCCTCGAACCAAACTCCACAGCACTGCACATGCTCTGTCACACAAATTCTTCTTACCCCTCGAACCAAACTCCACAGCACTGCACATGCTCTGTCACACCAACTCTCATTTCCCCTCGAACCAAACTCCACAGCACTGCACATGCTCTGTCGCACCAACTCTCATTACCCCTCAAACCAAACTCCACAGCACTGCACATGCTCTGTGACACCAACTCTCATTACCCCTCGAACCAAACTCCACAGCACTGCACATGCTCTGTCACACCAACTCTCATTACCCCTCAAACCAAACTCCACAACACTGCACATGCTCTGTCACATCAACTCTCATTACCCTCGAACCAAACTCCACAGCACTGCACATGCTCTGTCACACAAATTCTTCTTACCCCTCGAACCAAACTCCACAGCACTGCACATGCTCTGTCACACCAACTCCCATTACCCCTCGAACCAAACTCCACAGCACTGCACATGCTCTGTCACACCAACTCTCATTAACCCTCGAACCAAACTCCACAGCACTGCACATACTGTGTGACACCAACTCTCATTACCCCTCGAACCAAACTCCACGGCACTGCACATGCTCTGTCACACCAACTCTCATTACCCCTCGAACCAAACTCCACAGCACTGCACGTGCTCTGTCACACCAACTCTCATTACCCCTCGAACCAAACTCCACAACACTGCACATGCCCTGTGACACCAACTCTCCTTACCCCTCGAACCAAACTCCACAGCACTGCACATGCTCTGTCACACAAACTCTTCTTACCCCTCGAACCAAACTCCACAGCACTGCACATGCTCTGTCACACCAACTCTCATTACCCCTCGAACCAAACTCCACAGCACTGTACATGCTCTGTCACACAAACTCTTCTTACCCCTCGAACCAAACTCCACAGCACTGCACATGCTCTGTCACACCAACTCTCATTACCCCTCGAACCAAACTCCACAGCACTGCACATGCTCTGTCACACCAACTCTCATTACCCCTCGAACCAAACTCCACAGCACTGCACATGCTCTGTCACACCAACTCTCATTACCCCTCGAACCAAACTCCACAGCACTGCACATGCTTTTGCCTCTCAGGCACCTACTCTTTGGCAAGCTCGGCCCATTGACATTAAGAAAATCATCACTTACCCCAAATTCAGAATGCAGTTCAAAAAGTACTTCATCCAAGCCAAATGCTCCTGCTTCAACACAGTACATATCAGCCTACCTCGTTTCTGAGTCTCGTCTCCTCAATAAAGATTCACTGAAGATTGTCCCACTTTAGAAAATGATGTAAATATTGTACAGTACACTCTTCTACATTCTACTGTGCTAGTTCACTGGACTGTATACACGTAGTTTTATTTTTTTTCTGTGTAATTAGTCTGAACAACTCCATTATTGCTTACATGTCCATATTTTTTTTAAGACGTTAACTTGTGACTGTTTCTGCCATTTCACACTGAGCTAATAGGTGGAAGTCGGAGGAAGGGCTCTGAGCAAACTAATCTGTGATATATAACATTAAGTATCCTTTTTTTTGCTTATTTCTGAGTTATCTATAGCACTTTTATTTTACTCACTGTGTGTGAGGTATTAAGTAGAATTTTCTGCAATTGTTAAGCATCTGGTTGGGTTTGTTTGTTCTGATTTTTGTTTCCTACCCTCCCTCCTTCTTGGTATCCTGTTTTTATACTTGTTGGCTTTGCAGTTGCCCGCCCCTATAGTAAATTTGATCTGGGACACTTCTCCTAGTCTAGTGTCATTACCTCATTCTACATATTCCAGGGAGAACGTTTGAGAAGGCCAATCCAGTTAGCTTCTGCTCCTCCTTTCCCCTTTCCACTTTACAAAAAAAAAAATATATATATATATATATATATATATATATATATATATATATATATATATGTATATATATATATCTTCTAAGCTTGTTTCCTGCTTTTCCTATAAGTTGTCTAGTCCAGATACAGATTTGCTGTATCCAGGACTGTTTGTAAGCTTCTGAGCCCCAAAGCCTTTATTTGTTGAAGGGAAGCCTTCTAGCTTAATTTTGTTTCTTAGAAATAGCCAGTTTTCTAGTTTCCACACTAAAATCTGTTTCTTTGAGCTCAGCACTTGTTCAGAATTCATTGTAAGCACTAAATAAGCTACAAATTACTACAGCACTCAACTTTCCTCACTTGTCTAGAGGAAAACAGTTTTTAGTACTTAATAAATAATCACCTATCCAGGCATGTCTAAGGGTCAGCTCCTGGTGTTTTCTCCTGTCTACCTGATTAATCTGGGCATCTTGGGGCAATGCAGCAATTACCTCATGTACACAGACAACCCTCTCCTCCTATCACCCAACAATACAACCTGTGAGAGATGCACTTATATAACCAAACTGGAAGCAAAGCTCTCTTCACCCAAGACTGGACTAGAAAGTCAAGAGGAGAAGGTAAACACTTACACCACACCACACTCATCACATAGTCCTGCAAAACCTACACCACCAAAGCACACGCATAGAAACACAAAACACACACCCCTACATTCGCAGAGGCTCTCAAAAAAAATCTACCCATGCAACAGGGACCTCAAAATCAGAAACGCAGGCAACCTCTACCACCCAACACAACTCAAGTGACACATAGCCCACAAACTCAGTGTGCCACTTAACCACAGTCCATAAGGCATAACAACATACCCAACACTCCAGTCATAGTCATAGTCAGGCATGGTTTACTATTGAAATTGCAAACATCACTCAAGTGTGGGTCGTGTGGTCGAGCGAGCGGAAACACAGATGTTGAAGAATTTTATCATGGGTGAGGGTATTATCATGGGTGTAGGAAGATGGTTGTAGTAGGGAATAATACTGTACACTTACCTCACCCATGTTAAAACCATTGATTATAAAGTCTTCGACATCTGTGTTTCACCTTATGCGTCACCCATAATGGTAAAGTCCATGTCGAGTGTTTCAGTAGTAAACCGTCAGGCACACTGATGTTCCACTCACCAGGCTAACCGAGGAGAAAGTTACTGTCAGCTGCCTGTCAGGTGCCAGGATCTGCCACATAACGCATGCACTCAGGTCACTCCACAGCAAGTACAAATATGAATCTGTCATTGTCCGTTTTGGTGTGAATGACCTGAGACGTACCTCTCTGGACTCAAAAAGAGACATGGAGGAGCTTTCTGATCTTGTAGCCCAGGCAGGTATGACCCTAGCCCTGAATAGCATCCTGCCATCACCCAGAATGATACCACAGTACAAGGACAAAATGATTGACTTCAACAATTGGCTAAGTTTCTGGTGTCATTCTAAGGGGATCCGGTATCTGTCTGCCTGAGAAGACATGATCGACAAACCATGATGCTTTGCCAGAGATCGCCTGCACCTGTCACCCTTGGGATTCTGGATACTGGCTAAGGCTCTTGCCACCCTTATAGTGCCTTTTTTAGGCAAGATTCAAATGACAAATTCACCACCGTAACAGGTGCAAGCAAGCAAAATCTGAGGGTAATGCTACTTAATGCTAGAAGTCCAAACCTCAAAATGCACTCACTCGAGGCACTCCTTAAAATGGAGAACATCAACATCTGTGCAGTGACAGAGACCTGGTTCAAGGTTCCAGAGAGCACCCCTGCATTACCAAGCTATAATTCATACCACACCTTTCGGCCACCTAACCCGGACCGAAGCACTAAAGGCGGAGGCGTGTCCATATTCATTAAGGATATCCACACCTCCAGGCTAGTTGCTCAGCATAATACATCTGAGATTATCCAAGTGCAACTAACTCTGGGCAAGACCATATTGCAAATTGTAGCTTGCTACAGATCCCCCACCATGCCCCAGGATTCCCACTCCTCATTTCTTGATACACTGGAAAATATTAGGGTACAACCTAACACCCTAATAATGGGTGATTTCAACTACCCCGCCATTAACTGGGAAATCTACTCATGTGCCAACTCTTGTGCTCAACGTTTTCTAGAATTCATAAATTCCAATGCCTTGGATCAACTTATCCACACCCCCACCAGGGGCAGCAATATCCTAGACCTGGTCATTACCAACATGGGCAGCCTGTGTTCCACACCAGAGGTCACTTCCTCGTTGGTCAGATCCGACCACAAGCAAATCACCCTAGACATCCACATCCCACCCCCACCCCCATTAGGGAGACCATTGGAAATCATTTCTCCAAAGCCAACTTCACGGTTCTTATGACAGAAGTGGCAAACTTTACGACACCCATGCTGACGGACAATAGAGGTACAACTGCTGAATCCTATACAGTTTCACTTTATAAGCACTTACACGAGTGCATAGATTGTGCAATCCCTAACAGAACCAAGATGCTTTCCTCCAAAAAAGGAAGCCAATGTGGTGGTCCCCTGCTATAAACAAACTCTACAACAGAAGAAAGAAACTGTTGCAAAAATGAGTAAAATCCCATGATTGGAGGAACTCCGTGGTCAGCCTCAGTAAGAAGCCGAGATCCCTCATAAAATCCTCCAAAGCTAGTTATGAAAACAAAATCGCCATTGATTCTAAAGACAACCACAAAGCATTCTATAGCTATGTCAAGAATCTCAATGGCAACACTCAGATCTGCTCTGAGGTACAGCACGATGGCACTAAATATACAGAACCAACTGATATTGCCAACATCCTGGCAGATTGGTTCAGTGCTAACTTTACCCCTCTCTCATCCCCTAAAGGGCCCATCTCTGTACTGGAAGAATGCAAAGTTCCTGTAATTACGGCTGCACAGGTAAAAACCACGCTCTCCAAAGCCAAGAACACAGCATCCATAGGACTTGACAACATCCCAGGCTGCGTTCTACATGAACTACAGAACGAACTGGCACCCCACCTAAGTACCATGTTCAGTCATGGCCTCACCTCAGGCTTTGTGCCCACCGAATAGAGCACAGCAATGGTTATCCCACTCCACAAAGGGGGAGCCACCACGGACCCTGAGAACTACCACCCCATTAGCCTGACGAGCCTGGTCTGCAAGGCTATGGAGTGTATCATTATGGAACTTATAAACAATGACATTGGTAATCTCCAGACTCTGGCCCCTCCCCAGTTTGGGTTTGTAAAAGACAGGTCATGTCTCCTAAACCTGATAGACTTCTTTGAAGAGGTCACCAAAGCTGTAGATGAGGGTAAGGTGGTTCACACAGCCTATCTAGATCTCGCCAAGGCTTTTGACACCATCCCCCACTCTGGAATTATAGACAAACTCACTAAACTCAGTATCAATCCCTATGTTACAAGATGGGTGGCCAACTGGCTCACTGACAGAACCCACACTGTGAAAGTAGCAGACTCTAAATCCAAGTTCAGACCAGTGACAAGTGGAGTACCACAGGGTTCAGTCCTAGGTCCTCTCCTGTTTGGTATCTACTTCTCTGAAGTACAGGCTAACACATAAGGTCTTTGGCTAACAAAGTTCGCAGATGACTGCAAACTAGGAGCCATAATCAAAACTCCTAACGATGTGGACAACCTACAAAAGGGCCTCACTGAGACAGATGCCTGGTGTCAAAGCCATGGCCTCAAGCTCAATGCGAAAAAGTGCATTGTCATCCCTTTTGGTTAAAAACTCTGTACCCATGAACTACCACATAGGCGGTAGTCTACTTAACACCGGGAGTGTGATAAAAGACCTTGGGACACAGGTGGCCAGTAGTCTCTCCTTTGATAATCACATTGCCACAGTAGTCAGGAAATCCTTCTACGTGGCACACCTCATCACAAAAGGTTTCTCATCCAGGGAAAAAAAGAGGTCATTGTTCTCCTCTACTCAACACTCATTAGACCCATTATAGAGTACAACGCCCCTTTTGGTATGTACCTCACAAGACATCTACAACAACTGGAAAGGCCACAGAAATACCTCACAAAGAGGATTACCGGCCTCAAACAGATGCCCTACGCAGACCGTGTAAAAAAACTCCAGCTTTACTCTGTCGCATATCGCCTACTCAGAGGCAATCTCTGCCTAACATACAAAGCTATGTCAAACCCAGAGCTGCTGGACATGCTCCACGTAAAGAAATCCCAATCCCTCCAAGCTACACACTTTAGGGACCTAAACCTTGTCACCACAACAAACAGAACATGCTGGAGGGATAGATTTCTGTCCCAGAGACTTCCCATACTCTGGAACAAACTACCTATCTATATCAAACAAAGCTCTTCATTAGCACTCTTCAAGAAAAATCTTGATCACTTCTGTGGCTCTGCTTGACAGGGGCACAGGAAAATTATTTTCTTGGCTGGCAAAAGCCAGGGTACCATTTGGCTAGCCTTATATAGGCCCTAGGGCCAATAGCTTAGTACCTACCTATGAACCTATGAAAAATTATGGACAAGTCATTACTTTAGTTGATCAGACTACAGCTGCATGCATGTTTTGTAAATCGGGATCATTTTGGTGGAAGGATTATGATGATCACATCACCCTGGGAAAGATAGATGTTTATCTTGTCCCCAAACACCATCCCATTCCTATAGATTATATATGTTTGTGTTTGTGTATGTGTGTGTTTGTATGAGAGGTATTGAATGGTTTGAATTACATGCAGGATACCGGGTCTATATTACCTTATTGAAAGCTGATGAGAGCGAACGCTCTTTGATCAACCTGCAAATGTCGAACGCGCTGGGCCATTTTTGGGAGTTTGCCATTTCCTCCACTGTGGTGCGATCTCGGAGTTGGTATATTTAAGTTGGTGGGGTGTGTGGGAGGCGACTTTATGTTGTGCTTGCATTTGTTTTTTTTGGGGGGGGGGTTGTGGAACTGTTCTGTCCTCGCTATTTAGTCCGTTCATTATTTAGGGGTCGATCAAAAAACATTCGCTCTTATCAACTACTTTCAATAAGGTAATATAGACCCTAGGATACCACCAGTATAGCATTGGTATTTTCAGTAGCTATGCTTCCATAACAGAACTACAGTCTGTATCTTCTGTTGTAGTTCTGTAACTGCATTGAAACAGTTTCAGAACACAGCCCTGGAGTTACTGCTCATACTTAGTATCTCATTTAAATATTTGATTCACACCAGCTATCTGTTTGGTGTGCAGGACATCATTTATGTCCTCTTACAGTACACTTATTTCAGGAAAGGAAGTTGGCCTTTTCCTGCATGTTTAACATCCTTTCCCTTCATATTGCATATCTTCTGTGATTCTTGCATGCCATTGTTTAATTATCAGTTAACACTGAGAACTGTTTGGACATTTGCAGTCCCCTGTTTCCTCTAAACTGGATGCTCTTTTCTCAGACATCACTGCTAGATTGAAACATCATATTACACTTGTAAGTTTTAATGTTTTTGTACCAGGATTGTTTTTATTTTGATTTCTGTTCTGTAGGTTTAGTTAGTCACAGATAATAACCTGAGTAAAAGCATGAAATTAAACCCATTATGAATGTTTTCGCTTTTCTTCACAGGATACTGCGACATTTTAATACCACACCAGAAGAATACACAGTCATTTTCACATCAGGAAGCACAGCAGGACTTAAACTTGTTGGAGAGTCATTTCCATGGACAAAGTCCGGTCAGCAGGAGCGGAGGAGCCAGTTTTGTTACCTCATTGACAACCATACCTCAGTTGTGGGCATGAGGGACCTGCCTTCAATGGTGAATGTGCTACACCTACCAGTTCAGTTAAAAGACATTTCAGTAGGGGTAAATGGCTGTATGAATGACTTCAAAATGACTTCTCAGAATAATGATCAAAACAGCACAACTCTGCATCTTTTCTGTTACCCTGCCCAAAGCAACTTCTCAGGAAAAAAGTATCCTCTCTCTTGGATACAAGAAATAAAATCTGGAAGGCTTAGCCCTTTTAACAAGAGTACAGGGAAATGGCTAATTCTTTTGGATGCAGCATCATATGTGTGCACTTCACCACTGAATCTAAAGGTACATCAGGCTGATTTCATTCCCATCTCTTTTTATAAAATCTTTGGATTTCCTACGGGCCTGGGAGCACTTCTCGTCCATAATGACTCTGCAGCACTTCTCAGAAAGACGTACTTTGGTGGAGGAACTGCAGCAGCGTACCTGGCAGGAGAAGATTATTACATTCCTAGGCATTCTGTAGCAGAAAGGTAATCATGGACTTGTAGTGTCTAAGAAGTAGGAGGCATATATAGTAAGACATGTACGGAGACAGATACACAAAAATACTTCTGTGATAGTATGGACAGAGTGACATGTTAGTAATGGGAAACACTTTCCATTTTAGAAACAAAATGTGTTTTCTTTCCTATTTATCCTTTGTTGATTGGGTTAATCTCACTATGCTGATAGCCTGTTTTCAGTGGAGACCTGAAGTGGTGTTTATAGTACCAGTGGAAATTTGGCAGTGCATCAGGGAATTTCACCTCCACTTTTCGATAAGTGCTGTGGGATCTTTTACATCTACCTGAACTATCAGCAACTCAAGCAGATGAGACATAGTTGAACTTCTTTTCTGAGGGATGACAGTGTTGAAAGGAAAGACTTGTATATGTCCTTGCAAAGTTATAAAAAGCATTCATAATGAAGTGTCTTCATATGCAATTTAAGGACATAACTCTTTTTCCTACATGTAGAGTAGTTTGCCTTAAGAAGGAAGAGCTGAGCAATCATATTATCTCGGTGTGAGCACACTTAATGGAGTACAGTAAGATGCAAACATACATATAATTTACATGTTAAGACATTGCCTTAGTATTTTTTTATAATCAGCAGTACACAGCTTTCTAAAAACAGTTTCTGTCATTAAGTTGAGCCTGTTTAAGGGACATTAAAGGTTAAATACCTCAGTCTATGGTATATTTCCAAAGCAGTGGCATTATAATGACACCAAAGACAGAAATTGTAGCACCCTTAATTGTGTGGCCTGGACTTCAGAATTCCAGTTTGTTATTGTATAGTAGACATTATATGCCTTCCAGGATTGCTATTATCAATTAGGTGAATTTCAGTGCACAGAAGGGAATTGCAGAGGGGATTCTGTTGGATGTGTTACACAAAGATCATAATGGTGATTGTTTAATAAAATTATCTCCTGTATAATGTGCAGAAGAGAGAAAAAGGTCATTATTGTGAGTTTGTACAAACCTAGATCATTTGGCCCCCTCAGCATTTCCCAACTGGGCACACCCTCAAATCAAAGTTGAGGGGAGGAAAATAATCTCTTTTACACCTTGACATATGTAGCAACCACACACAAGCTTCAGCTATAAGCACAAATGCATCACTGCCATTCATTCAAGAAGCCCTGATATCCTTGAGGCTTCATAAATCCATGCTGATAGTACACTCCAGTCACCATTGCTACCTGCCGGGCATGCTTCCTAACAGCTTGATCCCAGGGCAGTCATCACCTTCTCCCCACATTTGTTAAAGCTGTGTGTGTGTGTGTGTGTGTGTGTGTGTGTGTGTGTGTGTGTGTGTGTGTGTGTGTGTGTGTGTGTGTGTGTGTGTGTGTGTGTGTGTGTGTGTGTATCTGTGTGTCTGTGTGTGTACACATATATTTGTAGAGATGGACATGCAGGTTTGTCTCAGCTAAAAAATTTGGAAACACTTTCCATTTTAGAAATAAAATGTATTTTCTTTCTTATTTATCCTTTGTTGACTGGGTTAATCCCACTATGCTGATAGCCTGTTTTCAGTGGAGAACATGGTTGCATGCCACTGAGTTATCCTGTGGATATACCAATGCTGTGTGTGGGTGTTGTGTGGTAGTGCTGAACATGTAGTCTTGTCTCACCTGGACAGGAACATAGATGCATGCTCCTGAGTCACTGCTGTAGCTATGCTGACAGTTGTATTCCCATGAGTGACTATGTAGCAGTGATTGTGATTATGTAGTACCATTTATGGGGGTGTAGGCTATACACTGTACAGCTATTGTACTCCACACTTTCTTCAAAAATGTTATCTGACTGTTGACTTCTTCTGCTTGGAGGACCTGCTGACTAATTTGCAGCTGTTGGTCACGGTTTTGTAGAGGGTACTCTCCTGGCCTGTGCCATCTTCAGTAGCCTCCTCCTCTTCCTGGTTATCATCTTTTGATTTGCTGTTGTCCCCAGAATTATTTGTTTCTTTGTGGAAATGGAAACTGGTTAGATACACTGTGTAAAAAATATCACTAAACTTTGTGGTCTTTAAATGCATCATATACTATAACCAACACTGAAAAAAGGTAAAATAGTAAACTTTAAATATATGATTGTATAAGGGAATGAAACTCTGTGTAAAGTAAAATTATGTTTTTGGCTTCATCATATCTATAAAATAATGTACACTCCAAGGTATATAATGAACCAAGAATTAATCAGTAGTTAAAATGTTTCATGAATTCACTTTAACATTATCATGCCAAGTATCCAGCAGAATTTATCCTGTTAAAGCTATTAAGTATATTTCTTTTAATCACAGCACTATATAAAACTGCGTGTACTTCCAAAATTACTCGTTTGTCTCAGTAAAAAAAAAAAAAAAAAATCTGATTCCTCCGTTAGACTCAAAGTTTACCTCCAGACTCAAAGTTTACCTCCAGACTCCATCTCAAAACTTTTACCTTCCAAAGTACTTATACCAGGCCCACCAAACTCCCTGTTGCTTTAGTGTGAAGAGATGATTTGATGATCAAAATCCCATGCCAAAAGTCTGAACTAACCTAACTAGGCTTTTGCCTACTCATACCCCATCTCTATTGATCTCACTTCCTCCTACTTATTTTTTTTAATTTAACCCTTTTTCCCCAATGTACTCTGAATCCCTAAATCCTTACAACTCCTAACAAGCCAATTCCCCCTCAATTAAAACCCTCAATGATCTCAAAGTCCCTTAGAAAAGTCTGTCTGTGGCCAAACAACATTTGTCCAAGCACTTTGAGACAAAAATTACATCATGTATGCCATCATGACCAGTTTATTAACAAAACCCATGAACTTCTGTTACATTTAATCACACACACTGTAAACAGAGGTCCGAATGGAGAGATGAAGTGATAGCAAGCAAGGGGTACTATTACTAAAATTGAATTCATCCTCAAGTCTTGGTGAGTACCTTCATGAGGTGGACCATGTTTTCACAAAATCTCACCAAGATGACACTGATATATAGACTGTATTTATATAGCGTATATCATGGCTAGAAGTAGGTCAAAAATTAAAAAAGATAGCTGGGTGCACAACAGCCAGGTGCCCAATCCTGGTAGGTGCTCTGGTGCAGGACCGGAAAAAAATGCCTGTGTAGAATCCTCAAGATGTAGAAACATTCCAACAATGAGGCTGGGCCAGACCCAGGGGGAGGATGACCCCCTGTTGTAGAAGGAAGTAGTCCACAAAAATCACAAAAACTGATAGGCCGAAGAAGAGGCATAAAGATGATAAAGTGGATTATTGAGGATAAAAAAGAAATTATGTATTGTTGCTATTATGCAAAAAGCCCAGAGCTTCCAGACACAAGATATACAAAATGATTAGGAGAGAAATTAGAGGAAAGAAAAATACTTCCACAAGACTGTCAGAAGCTTTAAATAAAAATGTGTATTCATTAATACAACAGATTTGTGAAAAACAGTATGTAGATCAAGAAACTTTGTTCTGTTTGGAAAAAGAAGCAACTGAAGAAGTGCAAAAAATATAAACAACAAAACCTTGAGATTTTTGAAAAGTATAAAAAAGAAATATGGACATGGGAAATAAAGAGAGATTTGATAAGGGCAATATTTATGCAAAGGAGAAAGTTAAATTTATCAATATAAATAAGGCAGCCCCAAAGATATTCGAAGAGAAATACAAGCAAAGGCATCCAGATATGGAACATTTTACAATAAAAAAAATAATATCATAAAGAGGGAATGTAAAAAAGAAGATTAGTAAAATAGAAGTTAAAAAATAGAAGTTGAAGTTATGGAGTGCCTGCGAAATGAAGTATTTAATGTAGAAGGTCTAACACAGGTTACATCACAGCATGATGGAGTGAGTTCCTAAAGTAAGTTGAAGCAGGAAGATCAGGAGACATCTGAAGAAGAAATATGGACATGGGAAAGAAAAAGAGATTTAATGTGGTGTAATATTTATGCAAAGAAGAAAGCAAAACTAACCAATATAAAAAGAGTAGCACCAAAGATATTTGAAGAGAAATACAGGCAAAGTAATCCAGACATGGAAAACTTTACAATACAAAACATAAGAAGACAAAGAGGAAAAGTAGAAAAGGAGATTATTAATGGAGAAGTTAAAGTAATAGAACCTAAGGTTATGAAGAACCTGTGTAGAAAAGTGTGTGTCAGTGTAGAAAATCTAATTCAGAAAGCACCACAACAGGATAGCACAATGGATATCCAAATTAAGGGGAAACCAGTGGAATGGGAAGTAATTGGTCAGGTGCCATATCAAGATATTTTGAAGCCTTCCACAGGAAACCAGTATAAATGTTCACTTGAAGCTGGAGAGCAAGGAAAGGAACAAGAATCTGTGGAAACTCTGATACAGTTAATGTTGAGGAATGATAAACCAGTGAGTTCCCATATGACAGAGCAATGGATGACACAGGATGAAATTAAAGAGAATGTGCCACAGGAAGATGCTATAGAACTTTCTATAGAATGCCCGCAGGAAATGGAAAACAAAAAATGTGCCCTCGGTTTAGAAGAAAATGAGCTAAGAGAAGAGTTGTTTGATTTAAGACACATTAAGATCAATAAAAGAAACAGACTGCAGAAGGTCAATAAAACTCAAAAAGTTTGATAAAACAAATAAACACAGTAATTAGGACTTTCCATAGAGATTCATGTGATATAACAGAAGTAAACAGCATATATTACTGTGCAGCTAAATTAATAACTGATAATGTTCTACCAGAAGAACACAGGATAGTGTATGAAAGGAAGGGAAGAAATCGAATACCATCATGGAAGTATCGAATAGAGAAAACTATAAAGCAGTTAAGACAAGCAGTGTCACTGTTAGAAAAACATAGAAGAGGGAACAGATCAATAAAAATACTAAGAAAGATGGACGTAATAAAAGCAATGTGCAGTATTAGAACAGACCAGGATCTATCATGCACTATCGCAAATAACAAACTACAAATCTCAGCACAGGTGGAAAATCATAGAAGATACACAGATAAATATAAAGGAAAAGTACAACATAAGCAATTTATTGATGACCTAAAAAAGTTTTATGGAGAATTGGAAAAGAAGATAAAAGGAATTAAAAGACCACAAAAAAGAAGAAATAGGTACATTTTATAGAAGTATCTATGAAGATTTTGTGGAACATAACAAATATGCTAAATGGATAGAAGAAGTAAAAGAAAGAATGAAAAGTTTAAAGGTACAGGATATGAAGTGGGAAATTAAGAAAAGCCTCTAACTGGAAAACCCCAGACCCAGATGTAGTACCTAACTTTGGCTAAAAGTATTAACATCTTTGCACGAAGATTTAGCCATGAGGAAGAACTATCTATATGCGCACCCCGAACAGACACCACCCTGGTTAACAACAGGAAAAGCAGTGCTCCTACCTGAGTGAATCTGCAAACTACCCTAAAAATTATAGGCCAATAACTTGCCTTCCGACGACATATAAACTATACACGGGAACTAATGCCAACGGAGTTTATAGTCATTTAGAAGTAAACTCAATTATGGCAGTAGAACAAAAGGGCAATAAAAGAAAGTCACATGGAACAAAGAATCATTGGTTGTTAAATAAAGTCATAGTGGAAAACTGTAAAAAGGGGAAGAATTTAAGTATGGCATGGATTGACTACAAAAAAGCATTTGATAGTATCACACGTTCATTGATAAGAGTGCATAAAAATGTGTAAGATACACCCTACACTGATCGACTACATTGCAGTGACCATGAAACAGTGGCAGACCACTTTGCAATTAAGCCATAATAAAGGACAAATTATTATTCCAGGGATAAAAATTCAAAGGGGGATATTCCAGGGTGACTCTCTGTCACTGCTGCTATTTTGCCTTGCCCTTAACTCATTAAGTTGTCTACTTAATTTGGCTCCAAGAAAACAACAAAGTGTAAAGACTTCTCATCTTCTCTTTGTCGATGATTTAAAACTGTATAGCTCATCAGATGAGGAACTGAAAGCACAACCGCGAGCTGTCAAAACTTTTTCAGATGATATAAGAATGTCATTTGGTCTTGATAAATGTGAAAAAGCAACCTTTAAAGCAGGAAAATTGCAGCACCAAGAAAACATCAGTTTGGGACAAGAATGTAATATAAAAGAACTTGAGCAAGAGCGAGTGTATAAATATTTGGGAACTGATGAAGGATTGACAGTAAAACATGAAGAAATGCCAATAAAATTTAGTAAGGAAAACTTTAGAAGACTTAATCCTTAAAACAGCGCTGACATATAGAAACAAAAATGTAATCTATAAACCAATTTGCTCTTCTTGCCCTAGTTTACAGTTTTGGAGTGACTGACTGGTCCCAAAATGTTTTGGATACATTAGATAGGAAAACAAGGATGCTTCATGTTCACCAAAGGATTTATAAAAATCAGTGCAAACCAAAATTATATATTCCCCGTTCTGAAGGAGGGGGATGGGCCTCCTTGAAATTGATACATATATAGATACACAGTCATGAGACTCCACACACAACTGCTGATCTCACAAGACCCAAATATAGTGAAAGTTTTGAAGCATGGAGAGAATAAGTCTAACATGACTTCTCTTCTTAATCTAGCAGAAGCATATCGGCATCGAGCAGGAATGGAAATCAAACCAGAAGTAGATAAAAATCAGGCAGCAAATGAATGCGCCAAAAAACAAAAGAAAGAATATAAGGTGAAGGACCAGATGAGAAGACAAGAAATGTGGAAAATGCATAAATATAGTTGCAAGTATAGAAAACTTCTGAAAGAACCTCATGTTGATCAGGAATGAATGCAGGAATGGTTAAGGAGAGGCAAATTCAAACCAGGAGATGAAAGGTTAATATTGGCGGCCGAAGATAGTGGGCTATGTACACGCTGGTTTACAAAGTCCTTTGAACATGTGGGAGAAACATAAATGTAGGTTTTGTAAAACTGAATTGGAAACAGTGGCACACCTTGTTGCAGGTTGCGACATACTAATGCCAGAAGGACTGTATACTGAAAGGCATAATAATGTAGCAAGACTGTTGCACTGGGGATTGTTCAAACATTATGGTATTGAAATGGCTGAAAAACACTGGAAACATGATCCACAAAGTGTCATAGAAAATGACGAAGTTTGCATCACATGGGATCACCCTTTACCAACATTTCAAAAGATAGATGCTAGAAAACCGATTATAGTAGTCCGTGAAAAGAAGACAAAAGTAGCATTGATGTTTGAAATTGCCACACCCGGTGACTACAGTGTCTTGCATACAGAGAGACACAAAGTCATAAAATATCAGGATCTGTAGGCAGAAATGAGAGCAATGTGGAAGAAAGATACCAAGACAGTTCCAATAGTAGTAGGAGCAACAGGTCTTATAAAAAAGAATCTACAGTCATATTTAGACATGTTGCCAATACATGTAACCCCATACGAATTGCAGAAGGAGTCATTACTGAGCACATTGTAGGTGCTGTGAAGAGCATTTTTGGCTTATATAAAAGATTGAAATAATACTAATTTCATGAACTTTAATTGTACTTTGACTTAGGAATGGGGTCCATTCCCATCATGGTATTAGAAACCCAAAAGACTTAAGAGAAATTAAAAAAAAACAGACATTAAACATTTCCTTACATTTATTAAAACACTTGTAGAATGTTGTAACATTATGGGCAGTGTTGGCTGCTCACCCTCAAAGAAAAGCAGGTTTACACCCTCCATTCACTCATATCCCAACTTGGGAGACAGCATATCTTGGTTCACCTCACAAAAGTAAGAAAGAAAAGGGGCTGTTCCTGCTTTCTCTTTCAAAGCTGTCTGACAACATCCTGTAATGTCAATGCGAGATGTATATTAAACAAATCCAGACCACACTCATTTAAATGTATGCCATCCTTCCTATACTAAACTGGATCCCTATGGTCAAAATCTCAGTGCTTAATCACCAATACACCTAACCCACCCAACCCCCCTGATACTCTGTAACAAAATTCCAAGCTTTCTCTAAAGTTACAAAACTAGCAGCCTGCTTCCACACTAGACTGGGTATAATCTCAGACCACACTATCACCATTCGCTGTTACTGTTGTCTTAACTGAACTAAATCACCAACAATGAAAGCTAACATTGCCTTTTAGACACCCAACCTAAATCATTACCCCCTAGATGAACAATCATAATGTTTGGAACCCCCAGTGCTGCTTTTATCATTTCAAACTTAACAAGCAGTTGATGTCAAAGTAAAACTCTAGATCCACACCACGCAACATTCCAACTTTCTTTCCAAAGACCCAACATGCTTCTTCTAGGTCTCTCAACTGATATCTTCTCCACCCAGAATACAAAAGAATGCCCCTGGATAACTACTGTTCTATCTGAAAAACAAAAAATTGCATATTAACACCACTTCATCTTATATAATCTAAATAAGCTGTAGAGACCCAGCGGCCTCCCTTCCTCTACCAAATCAGATGCTCAACCAATCCGAAACGAGCATGCAGTAAACCTACTTCCACACACACCTTGAGAATCTAATGCCTGACACACCATACTAATGAATCAGGTGCTAACATCTCTCTTCTGTGGTCTCTGTGTAAAAACTAAGCCTTATCCTGTTGACCAAAAATGTCTCCTTAACTGTTTTATCCATCCTACTGGACACAATCTTTTTCCCTCCTCAGGCAACAGCACTGGCCTACCTCATCCTGCCTGGTCAGTCTTCAATCTCCCTAGCCAAATTGAAGAAGCAGTGCCCTTGACACAAATATCCTTCACATAACACTTCACCCACCCTAAACCAAAGCTGTATAACTTGTTTATTCCAACAAATTACTCAACAGCATCTGCAATCCCTTCAGCAACACCCTGATCACCTGTCCGGTTACTGGCAAGTGCCCATCTTCATTTGTCTCTCTCTGGACCTCTCCCAACCTTTCAACATTCTCAGTACTAACCAGTCTTTCATCACATCCTCCAGACCAGCCAACCTAGCTGACCCACTAATACTTGACAAATAGACCTTGATTGTTCTAAGTACCTCTCCTACTGACCACCTGTACACTGTGTAATACATGACTAATTCCAGAGAGTATCTCCTGTGTTCTACTGGCAGCTGACTAATAAACCTTGAACAAATAGCTAGAGTAGAGTTGTGTGTTTCCAAGTAGACTTGACCCCTGCTCATTGAATTAACTATCCCACTGTGGATTTCCAAAGCTTCACACTTCGTCCAGAATGATTATTGGCCTTTCTCTCACTGTTGGCAAAAGTGCATGAAACCTGGAAAAATGAAACCAAGAAAGGCTACCACCTATCTGATTAGACTGATGCCATATCCATTGTGATAAATAAATGAATTTCTCAAACATGGATCATGCCACAGCACAACTCACTGGCATAGCCTTATCAGAATAACATTTACCATTCACAGACATGGCTAACATTGGCCAGTTGACTGATATAACAGGAAACAAATGAAACGCAGTGTAATTATCAAGTTTCATAAGCCATTGGTCTTCATACTCTCTGATAATACTGACCGCATCATCAAGGGATGCACAATGCACCTGTGTATCTTTCTTACCAGTGTCATCATGAACAGAATCCTCTCTCAGGAATAATTGATGATGAATCATCTGAAATTCCCCATTTCTCTTCTTGGGTACCAAACAGAGCTGGATCATGGTGAAATGGGGCCCTAGTCAGGGTAATGGATCAGCACCCCCCCCCCCTGGCAGCTCCCTCCCAGCCATTCCAATGTCCTATTACTTGGCTATTTCTTCCCATTTTCCTTAAATACTGTTTAAACCTGTCAGTGTGCATACTGTTTTCTTCTTTACTTCTACAATGATTTGAGATATTTAAAACTTTTATTTCAAGTTTTATAGCATAAATTCTGATAGCCATTTGCTAAACAAAACAATACAGTCTCACAATGAAAACAGAGTTGGCATCAACAGTAAGCTTCTCTGAACTTGAAAGTCACATTCATTGAAACAGCATTGAATCCCACATTCAAAGAAAATGCATCTGGACAGTGACAGGTTACGTTTACCTTTCGACTTTTTTCAAACCATAGCTTCCTTGCCCACATTTTTAGGACCATTCTTAAATGCATGTTTTCTTTGATACACTATCCCTTTTACTTTAAATGATATTCCTTGTATAATAGAGCACCACTTGTTAGAGTGTGTTTTGAATTTGTAGGTTTGAACATGAAAATGTAAGAGCCAATAATGACAAAACTACCCATTCTGCAACATTTCATCCACATAAGGCCACTCAACTTTCTGTCATTACAATCCACCAATATCAGTCAATATACACAATCTCTGCAGAAGTAAAAGCCATCTGAATAATTCCACATTAAAGAGATCTACAACTTACAAAGAGGTTGCTGTTGGCAAGCAACTTTTCATTTCGATGTTTCATGTACAAATACACTACCTGCTGCCCCTTGAAGTATAAGTTGCACATGTTACAATTAAAACAGAAGTTAATCTAGTAATATTGCAATAGGGAATGGATATCAAACCAACAACTAGTTCATAGTTACAAGGCATCTCATCCAAAGGAGGACACACACAGGAGTGCAGCACCCCATCCCTACATAAAGTGCACTGCAGTATCAGCACTCCATCTACATTGTGTTGGAGTAGAACCCACAGCCTTCTGCACCAAAGGCAAGTATGCTTTCTGTTATGTTGCTAGCACTGTTTTCAAATTTTATAGGACAAACACTGATGATGGCCATTTGCTAAACAAAATAGTTACACATTGAAAACAGACAGCATGAGCAACAGTAAAATTTTCTTCCCTTGTAACTCAACATTCCTTGAAACTGCACAGAAATGTAATAGTCTTTGAAAATGCACAGAAACTCAACATTCATTGAAAATGCAAATAAACTAAAATGCACTGGAACTCAACATTGTTTGAAAATGCACAGAAACTCAACATTCTTTGAAAATACAGAAAAAACTAAACATTTTTTGAAAATGCACTAAAACTCAACAATCCTTGAAAGTGTACTGAAACTCAGCAGTCCTTGATGACAGTTTGTTAGTTGGTGTAGAGGATTCAGGCTGTAGTCTCATGTAATCAAGGTACAGGGTTTCAGCCTGAATAAGTTATCCAGCCTACCGTATTTAACTGGAGCATTTTATACATACACATTCACACACACACACACACACACACACACACACACACACACACACACACACACACACACACACACTCTCTCTCTCTCTCTCTCTGTCTTTCTTACTCATCCACAGTGTTGGTTATACCAGCTGCACTCACCGATTCAATGGGTTAGTTCTGGCATCAGACAGACCTGATGCTGGATGGCCATCAAATCTCTCAGTGTGCAGTTGTTGTGTAACATTTATGTTAGGACGCTCAGCAGCTCAGTGCTTTCCTAGAGGTTTCTGGGGCTTGCTGTCCTCTTCTTAAAGCTTGCAGAAGTCTCCCATGAGGCCCTAAAGCCTTCCGGTTTTACAGACATCTCCCATGAGGTCCTAAAGCCCTCCAGTTTTACAGACTTATTTCACTTATTTTATTTACAAACAGATGTCTTCAGACTTTTTATTTATAAATAATTTTATTACAGCCCCCCCCCCCACCAGCTAACATGGGCCCTAGGCAACTGCTTAGGTCACCTAGTGCTAGATCCATCTCTGGTACCAAACCCAATGGAGACACTCTGTAATGCTCAAGAGGTGGTTCCTTGAATGGACCTAAAATCCTCCCTGCCAGATCTTCCTTATCAATCAATGCCTGCAATATATCTCCCTCCACTTCAATTGACCATGAATCCTTATACACTTTATTGGTCCCTCCCATCTCAGATTTAATGGATTAACCATACTGAAAACCATTCATAACTTTCTTCACCATATCAGGTTTTGGACACGACACCAACAGATATCTCATCACTGCCACACTAATAGAGGTGTGCAGACATTGCTCTTCTAGCAAAGCCTCGAAAGAGAGCTGAACCTTTTTGACTTTGAAAATTCCCTTTCCTCCTAACATTCTATTCTCCCATATCAGCAAAAAATAAAAAAAATATGTATGCAAAGAACAACAGGCAGGAACCAACAGGAATAAACTTTAATCACTCTCCAGTGCTTTGGCAAAGCTTTCAAGGAGTACAAACCAACAAACACCACCTCTATTTAAATACACAAAGTAATTAATCAATTATCCTATCAAAAAACATAAAAAATTAATAAAATTAAATTAATAACCTGTACCAAACTTTAAAATATAATTGCTTTGCTTATATAATAAGCTCTTTTATGCACATTCTCAGAGTAGAAACCAACACAAACTTTTTCTAAAATAGTAGCCTTTAAGCCTTCTGGTTCTGAATTATGAAACTGTGTAAAGTGCTTTACCACAGGGGTTTCCTGTTTTTGTTTTTTGATATTCCTTACATGCTCCTGAAGTCTGATCTTAAATTTTCTCTTGCTTTCACCTATATACAAAAGACCACAGGGACATTGCAAGGCATATATTATGCCTTCAGTATCACAACTAAATATCTCTGAAAGACAATAGCTATAATCATTAATGGAAGGAAAAGACCTGACAAAATAAACACATATATTACAAAGGCCACAAGAAAAAGTACCCCTCAAATCTGAGGGGTATATAGTAGAAATAAAAGCTAAAACAGGAAACTAAAAGCTATTGTGTACTAAAATGTCTCTCAAATTTCTACCTCTTTTATATGATATGCCTAAACAAGGTCAGAGTATACTAACTACATTTTTAAACTTAAATAAATAGCTGCAGTAATATTTTACTAAATTAATTAAAGTGGAACTAAAAACACCATATGTAGTGAAAAAATAGATTTTTTTCATGTCTTCTTTTTTCTTTATTCTAGTATATTATTCTGTTGTCCCATACCTGCTAGCTCACCTAAGTTGTGCACCAGACTGGTGGAGTGCCCCACTCTACCTTCTTTCTGCCAACATTTTTGAGTAGTGGTTTCTCCCACAGATTAAATAAATGTGAGAAAAGAAATACACTGACCAAGTATACTTACCCCAATTAAAGGACCAATAAGTCCCTGCCCTATCTCCTACATCTTTCCCAAACCTAGATTGACCACCTGCAGTCTCAAGCATGGTTGCCAACTAAATGTCCACACATCTGACATCCCACCATGAGGTTTCTTCCAAAAATGCTGGTCATACTGCAGCTGTGTATTACCTGGCCACAACCACTGTGCCTCTGTAATCATCAAAAAGTATTCCAGCAGTGATAAAGCCCGCAAACTGTCCTTCTCTAATATGACAGCCATATAATACATAAAATTGAGTGGATGATTTCCCATGTGCATGCTTTGAACATGCCCTGTCTTTGTCTGCCTAATGCCACTAATCCTGTCAGCAAATTTTTCATCCCTGGCATGTCCACCTCTTCTAACCTCTGTACTCCATCATTGTTAATCAAGTGAAATACATCGACGTAATCCTCTCTCCAAATCTTCTCCTTAACCACTGGAGTAATGCGAGGAATTGTAAAAATCCCAGAACTGCCTACCAAAAAAGACTGGCATCTAACATCTCATAGCACTGGTTCGAGTTCAGCTGTACCTCCTGTGTACTCAAATATCCCTACTTGGCTCCTAACCTCCTGTACTGGCTCCTGACATCTCAAAAGGTCACTCAACCCATTATGTTCCCATCCATCCATCCCATCCAGCAAATAACCTACCCTCTCTGCCCGAACATCATCTAACAACACAGATTGCACATTACCATTATTGCCTGGTGGCATCCGAGAATCTATAAGCTGAACTCCAGCCACCACTGGCACCACGCTCTGTCTGGCACACCCCCCACTTGCTTCCAACTGCTGATCTGTCCCCTTCCCCTGCTTTGTCCTCTGGTCTTGAAGCCTTTTTCTCCCATGAGACTGGAAAACCTTTGGCTTCCTTAAAACAGCTCCTCTGCCTAAGCTACGTTTCATGCTCATTGTTCTTTCATTGATGTCACTGCCATCTGAAACCTAAAATATGACCATTAGTAACGGTTACACCCAAAACGAACTGTCCCCCCAATGTACAGTGACACCCACCCAAGAACTCTTTTGTATTCCTCAACGGTGACATAAAAATGTAAAATATAAGCAGAACTTATTGAATTTTTTTAACAATGTAAACAATTATTAATGTGGTGCAATCCTATAATTATGAAGCACTTTACTGCTTAGCCTGTTTTTCTTTTTTATTACCTTATCATAGGTTCATAGGTTCATACTAGGCTATCTGTCCTAGGGCATTTATAAGCCTAGCCAGAGTGTGTTTGGCTTTCGCCACCCATTTTAAATTAATTTTGCTATGCCCTTTTTCGAGGTTAGTATACTGTGCCTCTGTCTAACAGTGACACAGAAGTGATACCCGTGGTAAACCTACGATCTCCCATCCACTCATCAAGATTCCTCTTGAAGAGAGTCAATGAGGGACTCTGCCTAACCTGGACTGGGATTTTATTCCAGAGTGAAGGGAGCCTCTGGATTATGAATCTGTCCCTCCAGCATGTCCTATTTATTTCAGTGCTGAGGTTCAAGTCTCTCGAGCATGTAGCATGTAGGATTTTCTGAGGTGCAGCATGTCCATTAATTCCGGGTTGGACATGGCTTTATACATCAGGCACAGATCACCTCTGAGCAGGTGGTATGCCACTGAGTAGAGCTGGAGATTCTTTAACTGCGCAGCATATGGCATCTGTTTGAGCCCTTTGATCCTCTTGGTGAGGTACTTTTGGGGTCTTTCCAGTTGCTGCAGGTGTCTGGTAAGATACATCCCAAAAGGGTCATTGTATTCAATTATGGGCCTGATGAGGGATGAATAAAGAGGCACGATGACCTCCCCTGATCTAGATGTGAATCCCTTCATGATTAGGTGGGCTATATAAAATGTTTTTCTAACCACTTTGGCCACGTGGTTGTCAAATGAGAGATTGCTGTCATCTTGGGTCCCCAGGTCCCTAATTACTTCTTCCGTACTTAATGGATTACCACCTATGTGGTAATTTGTGGGCACTTTGTTTTTGCCAAAGGGGATGACTATACACATTTTGGGGTTTAGCTTGAGGCCATGGCTCTGGCACCAGTTGTCTGTTTCTATGAGGCCCTTTTGGAGGATGCTTGTGTCAGCTGGAGAGTCAATTATGGTGCCCAGTTTGCAGTCATCTGCAAACTTGGTCAGCCACAGTCCTTCCGTGTTGGCCTGTACCTCCGAGAAATATATACCGAACAAGAGAGGTCCCAGGACTGAGCCTTGTGGGACACCACTTGTAACTGGTTTGGAGTCTGACATGGCTCCAGCAATTCTAACCATGTGGGTTCTGTCCTTGAGCCAGTTTGCAACCCATCTAGTGACATAGGGGTTTATATTTAAGCTGGTGAGCTTATCTATAATGCCCGAGTGGGGTATTGTATCGAAGGCTTTTGCGAGGTCCAGGTAGGCTGTGTGGACCACCTTCCCCTCATCAATGGCCTTGGTGACTGTTTCAAAGAAATCAACCAGGTTTAAGAGGCAGGATCTGCCCTTAACAAAGTCGAACTGGGTAGGATCCAGTGTCTGTAGGTCCCCAATATCTTTATTTATGAGTACCAAGTTTATTTTTGAGTACCAAGTTTATTTATCAGTACCAAGAACAATTCTGCTGATGTGTCCCCTCTAACATTCAGGCTGCTGTTCTACTCCTAACTGCTCGGCACCTAGCATGTGCTGAAAGCATTCCACGTTTATATACATTACTATTATTATTATTTTATTTTATAAAACTACCACTCCATACCACTAAACCTCTTAGTGTGAGAAATCTACACCAAACCTAAATTAATGGGGGAACAGAAGTCCACAAATATATAAATTCTAATATATAGAAAGCCAGATTGAAAATACTGCTTGTGTACACGTAAAATGCTGGCAGACTAATAAGATATGACATCCAACTCAACTGTCTACATGTTCTTATTTGAAGACTTCTTACTTCACTGATTTCCAGACTACAATTTCCATGCAGAAGAAATCAACATTGTAGAAGAAATCAACATTGAAAGAGAAAATGTGGACACTTTACAACAATTCCAGACCATTGTGAGGTGTGTACTCTCACCACGTTGTGTTTCCCCTTTCTCGGCTATTCCTCAACTATCACGGCAAATCCCACACCCACATCCTCTGAAGGCATTAAAGCTACCAGCCCTTATCCTCTGCACCAACTACCACCTCTATGCATGTTTGACTGTAGTGTGTTACCAGAGTACGTTATACCAAACAGCACTACCAAACAACTTTGTTGTGTTCGCCTCAGACCTTATATGTCTGGCATTTTTTGTTAATGGAGTATCATAATCATTGTTCTCACCAACGTAATGCCTCACATTACAAAACAGGCTTCAAAGATTGCATAGTCATTTGACAACAAATCAGTTTTAAAGCTGCTAGCTCAAGACCACATCTGGATGAACCCAAAATACTCCCATCATACATGGATATTCCTCCACCACACAGCAACATTAACAATGAGCTTTTAAGCCTAATTTTAAGTCCCGATCTCCCATCATTAGCAGATTGTCCGATTTTACTGCCACATCACTTGTGATGTCACAGGGAGCCAGATGCCTCTTATTCATCTTATCTATCACTGAAAGTTGCTAACCAAGTGAAAATGGAACCTCCTATCGCCACCATTATATACGGTGTAATAAAACTGTCTGTGATTACAGGCAGTCACTGCTGTAGTCTGAAGGGTGGCCCAAACTTCCCACCCAAATTCAACCCCAGCATGACTTCTTTGAGCCTATCACAACTCTTGCCACTAAAAGCAGGACTAAATATTACAACTTCACCAATGCATCTGCCATTCTTTCATTCGCTGCACATTGGGACGTAACCAGACTCAGCAGCACATGGTGAGCTAAATATGATTTTCTAAGAATAAAAAAATTATCCTCCAGTCAAACTCCATCTCAAAACTCTTACCTTCCACATTACTTATAGCATACCTACCAAACTCTTGATGGCTTGGGTGTGGAGAGATGCTTTAATGATCAAAACCCCACACCAAAAGGCTGAGCTAACCTAACCTAACATTTGCCTACTCAGACCCCATCCCTACTGATCTTACTTCCTCCCACTTATTCCTTTAATTTAACCCCTTTTTCCTACAAACTATTCTGAATCCCTAAATACTTGCAACTCCTGTCAAGTCCGTTTCCCCAACTCCCCCCACTAATTAAAACCCAAAGTCCCTTGGACAAATGTGTCTGCAGCCAAACTTTATTTATCAAGTTCTGGTTTACATTCTGGCATTGTTTTACTAGACTATGTGCTTTAACCTCAGTTAACAGATGGTTTACTATAATTTTGCAGAAAAGCAGAATCATCATTTGAGAGTTATACCAATGCTGAATACCGTATGTCAGAATACTGAATGCAACATGTGTCAACATTTGGTGTTTTTCTTTCTTTCTTTCTTTTAATTTATTTTTTGAACTGTTTGTGGAGAATGAAAATAACAAGTCGACATCAATTCACTGCCATGATAATGAAGCGTACTGTCAATTCATTCAAACGAAGCAAAAACATGAGAAACTCTTTAATAAACAGAAAGATGCACACAGTGATTCCTAACACCCAAACATATCGACAGAAAGCACAGTGTTGAGCAACACACTGAATGAAACCACGTGCATTTATCCAATAAACATCTTCTCTTAGGAGATGGAGTTAAACCACACAAAAGTCTATCTAAATCCTCTACATGATTCTGCTCTAGCTGTAATATATCTAGGCTGTACAACTGTTGTTTACCTAATAAACTACACAGTCGTCTGTGCCATCCTTCTGCTGCATTTTGAGTCTGTGGATAACCGAAAGTTCATGTATCCCATTTATTCCAGAAACTAATATTAAACAGTGCAGGAATCCTTTCTAATGTAGTCTTATGTATTTCATATCATCTTGGTCTACTATGTATGTAATTTTCTTTAAAGAAAAGACATAAAGGCTTACTAATTTCTGGTATATCATCTTCAATATCTGCAAATGTTGATGCAACACAGTCAGAGGAAACAAATGCTAACAATGGAATTTGCTTACATAACATAACAAACTGAGTATTGCTACCTAATTCTGTTGCAAAATGTAATTTCTGTTCCTGTCTCCATACAGTTTGACAGTGATGAAACCAGCAACCTTTTATCTGAGTGTTAGGTAGATTTCTTTTAATTGTCCCTTTCTCAACTTCACTTAGTCATATTTGGTTCTAATTGTAAACTGTAGTCCGCATATGACTGCAGTACATTATGCCTAAACATACCATACCTTTCTTTGGTCTTTAATGGCAAAATACCATAAATAACAGGAATCATTTTTTTTTATTAACACCACTTTGTAAACTCCAGTGTGTTCTGTACACCTGCTTACATTCCCTCGTACTAATTGGGAATGTACCATCTAAAAGGATAAACTCTTCAGAGCACAATATACATAGGATTCCTTTAGTTGTTGTTATAACAATGTTAGGACAGGATTTGTTCACCGTTTAATTGTAAATTTTCCATTTTTAATAGGAAGCATGTCATCTTTCAAATCTGTTAAATGTTTCAGGTCAGTAAATATTTGCTGTCTCTTTTTCTGTCGCATCCTAGTAACTGTCTGAGTACGGAACTCTTTGGTAAATGATTAATGCCACATGTAGATGCATTTGCTAATACTGCAGATAGAATTTTACAAGAATCTTCTCTGGAGTTTACAGCACTTCTTTTAATAAGTTCACAGGCTTTACAAACATTGACCTTTACTGGATTTGGAGCGTGAAAGTCAGTTGAGCTCTTTTCTAACTGATCACCTCCCACCAACGATAACCTTGCACATCTACCTTTGCACTTGGCTTTCTCTTTCCTAACACAGCACCAGAAATTTCTACTGTCCTTTGAATTCTCCAAATAGTATACATAGCCGTCAATGCATAGTAACTTTTTTACCTTTCTGAGATGCAGCTGTCTGATTTATAGTCCCTGTAGTACCAAAAACAGTGTCCATTGCAAAGTTATTAGTCAAAATGCACAGTGCAGTACTTTATATTCTGAGAAAATTAGATTGAAAACTGCTATACTACATTGTCATTGTTGATGTTTTCAGTGTTTCCACATTCAGTTCCCTGAAGTCGACCTCTGTACATTGTCATGTCACCTTGTCTTTCCTGATCTGTTACTTCTGGCTTATTTTTAATGAGTCTGTGTTGTTCACCTCACTCACTGAATTCAAGTATTTGTGGTTAACTGGTGCAGTCATTATACAGAGGGATTTGTAAGAATCTGTGCTGCCTAGTTGCCTCTGAGTTTATATGAGTCAGATAACTAAGTAAATGAAAATGTGAAACACAGACTGTTTATCTGAAATAAGGAGTGTCTTGGTAAGTAATGTTTTTATAGCTATTCATTCTTTCATTTTTCAGTTAATCACTTAATTCTTTTCATGGTCACATGGAGCCAATGCCTATCCTGATAATCTTGGGTAAAGTCAGTAAAACTTATCTTGGATTATCATCAGTCCACTGTCCGACACACACACACACACACACACACACACACACACACACACACACACACACACACACACACACAGTCTCCAGTGAGCAGTTTAGAGGATTGCCAATTCAGCCATGGCTGATGGGGAAGAAATAAAGAACCTAGTGAAAACCGACACAGACACAGGCAGAATATTCAGTGTGTAGAGAAGGCATCACAGCCAAAAATTAAGCAGAAACACTAAGTGCTGTCAGGTGGCAGTGCTATAACTGCTGGATTACATTTTGATAACTGTTCTTTGCATGGTTCACTGTTGCAGGGATATTTATAACATATTGGAAATTAACACACAGGATGTCAGTGTAACTGGCCAGAACTCTGGAGCTCTGCGGACAGTGTGGTGAATCATATGCTCAGTACCAGGACATAAGGCTGCATCCTGTCCCAAAAAGTGCATTCAGACAGTACCAGATTCATTTTTTTGCCACAGATGTTTGCTAAATTTTAACAAGAAAACTGGCTTTTGATCAGTCTCATTTTTAGCCCAAGAGCTCCATGTTGCAGAGATCGTCAAAAACGTTTGTCTTTTTATTGATTGCTGTTTTCTAGTGAGCGTTTATCAGGGAATCATTTTCTGCTTCCCAAAATATGCATTGTGCAGTTCAGGAAAGTCATTGTGTTTGCAGATGTTATATCCTATACAAAAATATGTATTCTAAGTGTTTGTGTTGCTTAGAAGAGTCCCGACCTGAGACAGACTGCCAGATTTGTGTGGATTTCAGTAAGAAAACAAACAGGAATAGACCATTCCTCTCAACTGTACAGATTTTCACCTCATATTTTTGGTCCATTTTTCATAAAATTATGGCTTTCTGGCAAGTTAGTGGCAAATCATTAAAGACTGAAGTTAGAAAATAATGACAGAGATTTGATTTACAGACTTCATGCCCTTCAGAAAATTCATGTTAATGCAAAACCTGTTATTCTGTCAACTTTCTAAGTTTTTAAGAGCAGTATTTAAAAATTGTCACTATTTTGGGGCCTTTGTCCCACTTTTATTTATGCTTTGTCCAGATTTCCTGCTGTAAGAGGTTATAGGTATGAAGCAGACAGAGCTCTCTGCATGCCTGGTTGCTGCAGTGCACAAACATAAAGAACATTTCTGCTGTGAGTGTACCTCAAATAAGGATGTGATTAAGGAATGAAGGTCTGTTGCCCTTTTTTGTAATAGGCCCAAGAATTCAGAATCCGGTGAACTAGATTCCCATCCTCCTATTGACCTCTGTTTGACCCCCCTGTAGGCAAATGTTGGCAGCTTTCAGGATATTCTCTGAAACTTCCTTCCATGTAGTAATCTTGGCAGACATGAAGGCTGCATTCCTCACACTGGTGGCAATTGTACCATTTACATAGACATAATTGGCTCCAATGTGTGAGAAAGGTATTGCTGTGCAGACACTGATGGCATACTATGTTTACCGCAGGGATAATGAAGTAGATCTCAGTCCATCCTTTAAGAAAGTGCATGCAGTCAGCTTGGGACCCTCATGCCATTCACCTTCCCTGGAAATGTGAAAAACATGAGCATTGCATGCTCATAATGCCCAAGGCCTTACTGGCTTTGGGGACTCCAAAGTCTGTTTTTCCCCATTACACAACAGGGTTTTACATTGTAAGATTTTAAGAAATTGGTGGAAGAACTCTTTGCTGTGTGTCAGTGCTTACAATATGTCACCAACAAAAGGAAATTATTTTTTTCTCTTCAAAGAGAGAGAAATTCTTCCTTCAGAGACAAAGAAGATTTAGCTTATGAATTCCAGATGTTCTTAACTCCTAAGATCTGATTTGGATGATGAATAAGATGGATGTCAGACAACAACATCTTTAAGGAAACCCTCAACATCACAAGGAAGCATTTTGTAAGGAGGAAATCAGAGTTTCAGAGACAAAAAAAAAAAGAGTGTCTTTTGGAGGCTGTGAAAGGCAATGACAATGCACCCATAGACAATGTCTCCTGTTTATACCTTCCTCTAAAGAAACTGTCAAAAAAAAAAAACTTGAGAAGAAAGAAAAGACTATGGAGGCAGCCAGCAACTCATCCACCCACCTTCCCCAAATACAGTACAATACAAATCGCTGTTCTGAACATTGTCTCTTCTACTGCTGCCCAAACGTGTGTCATAGGCCAAGAGGAAAGGCCTTGAGAAGCAGAAATGTGACAGAACAGTAAGGTGGAAAGGTCTGTTCTTAGCCACTTTACAGACCACTCTGCTCAATCCTACACACTCCCCTCCTCCACTACATCCTTTCTTCTCACTCCATTACCTTCAGGTCAGGCTGATCAGGCTTTTTTTTTTTCAGAAATAAATGGGCAGAGGAAACCTTAGACAAATGGGTTTTAGACATCATCACCTTAAGGTAAAATGCAGACTTCAAGGCCTTCTCCCCTTTCAAGGGGAATGCTTCCAGTTCTGGAGGATCAGCTGAAGCTGGCCTTGGCCCTCCCAAATATCTTGCTGACACAGGGAGCAGTAGAGAGCATACCAGTGAAACCAATAGGAAAAGGCCTATACTCCAGGATACTCCTGGTCCCTGACAAGGGCAAGCCATTGATGCCTTTTCTAGATGTTTTAAGACTGATATTCCTCCTTAAGGTATCAATATTCAAAATGTTGTCCCTACAGTCCCTCCCACCCTTGTTAATACCTGAAATGCCTATGGGCACCCTGAACATCAAGGATGTTGACCTACATGTACCACTATGCAAAGAGCATAAGAGATACCTCAGGCTCAGTACAGATTATTAGTGCTTTCAGTTTGCTTCCAGGGCCTTCACAAAATGTCTAGCCACAGTGATGGCTTTCCTAAGGACCAAAGGCATTCACACTTGCCTATTGCTCAGTGATTGCCTCCTGCAACCTCAGTCCATGATGGAACTGCAGAGAAAGCTTCAGGTACATTACGCTGTCACCAGAACTTGGGATGGTCTCTGAATCCACCCAGGTTCAGTCTACTATGCAGCACATATGAGGTCTTTCTAGGGACCTTACTAGACACAGCCTGGTCTAGGATTTTCATACCTCTAGAAAAAGTCATCTTCCTAGCGTTTTGCCCCCTAAAACAACAACAGATGATGACTTCTCTGCTTAATTTAGAAGAAGCATATTGACGTCAAGCAGGAATGGAAATCAAACCAGAAGTAGATTAAAACCAGGCAGCAACTGAATGTGCCAAAAAAACAAAAGAAAGAATATAAGGTGAAGGACCAGATGAGAAGGCAAGAAATGTGGAAAAAACATAAATATAGTTGCAAGTATAGAAATCTTCTGGAAGAGCCTCATGTTGATCAAGAATGAATGCAGGAATGGTTAAGGAGAGGCGAATTCAAACCAAGAAATGAAAGGTTAATATTGGCAGCCCAAGATAGTGAGGTACATATACGCTGCTTTACAAAGTCCATTGAACATGTGGGAGAAACAGACAAATATAGGTTTTGTAAAACAGAACTGGAAACAGTCACACACCTTGTTGCTGGCTGTGACACACTAATGGCAGAAGGACCATATACTGAAAGGCATAATAATGTGGTGAGACTGTTGCACTGGGGATTGTGTAAACATTATGGTACTGAAGTGGCTGAAAAACACTGGAAACATGAGCCACAAACCTTCATAGAAAATGATGAAATTTATATGACATGGGATCACCCATTACCAACAGTTTAAAAGATAGATGCTAGAAAACTGGATATAGTGGTTCAAGAAAAGAAGACAAAAGTAGCATTGATCATTGAAATCGCCACACCCAGTGACTAAAGTGTCTTGCGTACAGAGAGACACAAAGTCATAAAATACTAGGATCTGCAGACAGAAATTAGAGCAATGTGGAAGAAAGATACCCAGACAGTTCCAATAGTAGTAGGAGCAATGGGTCTTAAAAAAAGAATTTACAGTCATATTTAGATATGTTACCCATCCATGTAACCCTGTACGAATTGCAGAAAGAGTTAATGTGAGAGTGTTCAATCTCGCCGTTTGTTCTTAACACCTGGGTTCGGAGCCGATCCTCGGCTCCGTGTCGGCCGCTTGGCAAAGCTCTGCATCGAGAAGAAGCTCGAGACCAACCTAACTCCCACAATCCCCCTCTGCCTTTACCTCAGATCTAGTTTGCCGCTGCAACGTTCGCATCTCTTTGATGAGCTCGGACCACCTCTAAGCTAAGATTCTTTAATTCTCTTGTTATTTGTATTATTTTTTAATATAAAACTCTTTAAAGTTGATTGTGCGTGTGTATGAGTAGTGTATCGAGGGTTTCTCGGTTCCGTATATAATTTTTATATACTTCTTGGAGTTATTCCCTCTGGGCCTACCCCACCCGTTTACTTTACTGGAGTTTACTATTGGATGTGACCTTTTTTAACAGGATTTGACAATTTTTACTGGATTTGACAACTTTTACTGGATTGGACATTAGTACTAGCTATTTCTCTGTTGTTTTTGTAAGTATGTCAGAAAAAACAACTAAATCAGGCTTCAAACAATGCCAATGTGGACAGAAGATGTCTGTCACAGACAATCATAGTTCCTGCGTCTACTGTCTTGGCCCTCTCCATCTGCAAGAAGACTGCTCTGTTTGTCATTCTTTCAGTGGAAGGGTCATGACAGATAGGCGCAGGAAGCTTATGGATAGGGGTCTTTTGAAGCCTGCATTCCAAGAGGCTCTGGATGCATCAGACCAGGCATCTAAATCCTTGAAGGAATCGAAGACGTCGGAGCCCAAGTCATCGGCTCCGAGCTCTTCAGTCAAAGTTCGATCACCGGTTCCACAGACTTCGGGGCCGAGTGTTGAACTGTTGTCAGTTACCGAGCCTCGAGTCTTGGAACCGGTGACGGAGCTTCCTCCACCTGTACTTTTGAGGTCGGCTCCGTCTTCGATTCCTTCGACTCGTTCTTCCAGGCCCCTCTCCGACACCGATGTAGACCGCGTGGTGCAGAAATTGATGGAGAATACGGCCTTGTCCAAACTCATCTCTGTCTCCTCCCAGTTGGTGTCGAGACTCGAAGGCCTTCCCTTATCTCCACCTGTTCCTCCTCCGAGGCCTATCCAGTCTTCAGAGCCGGGAGAAGCTGATCTCTTGATTGTGGAGCCCTCGGTGCCGGATCCGTCCTTTTCTCGGTCGGTACCGTTCACCTCGACTCCGTTGGACCCAGTACCGGAGTCTCGGAGCCGAAGATCCATCCTTGGGTCCGGGACTGAGAGTTGGACCGATGTTTCGGTTCCGACGCTCCCTCTCGGGGCCTCGGCTGGGATCGACTCGGCTCCGTCCTCGGGGTCGATACCTTCGGTTCCTGTCTCGGGGATTCCTCCGACTTCTTCGGGACCGGGGGATACCTCGACTCGGGACCCGGGGGCCTTCGAACTCATGAGGAAGGTGTTGTCTGTTCAGACAACCACTTCAGCAGAAGCAGTTTCTCCTTCCCCTAAAGGTCCGTTATCCTCCTCTGCACCCACGGCTACGTCTAAGCGTCGAGCACCAGTGTCTCAGTCACCCCTAGAGGGTGCCCCCTCTTCCTCGGAGGCTTCTTCGGATGCTCCCCCCGAAGAAGTTCCGAGGAAAAGACTGTGTAAGAGGAGACACTTAGATTCTCCACAAGAATCATTAACATCGGACACTGACTTAGATGAGTCAGAAGGGTCCCCAAAAATCACCCTCAGAAGATGTCACCTTTTCTGACATCCTGGAGATCCTGAAACAGAGAGGTGATTGGCAAGCCCTTCCCCCTTCTGAGGATGAGTCAGTCTTGCTGAAGGCATTCGGTGCTCGCCCTTCCTCCTCCTGGGTCACTCCGCCCTTCGATGAGTTGATGGAACTCATTGCTCGAAGGGCGTGGGAGGCACCTGACACGGTGGAGCCAGTCCCTAGAAAGCCTAACAAATATATTACTGCCCCCCAGGATAAGGCTTATCTGACTAAGGGAGTGCCAGTGGACGCTATGGTGATGGCAGCTGCCACGAAAAAGGAGATGTCTGAATCTTCCTCATCTGTCCATCCGCCTAACAGAGATTCTAGGACTATGGACAGGTATGGGAAGCGCATTTTTAGTTCAGCGGCTTTTTCTATGCGATCCCTGAACTATTTGACCCACTTCACACGGCTACAGAGGGACCTAATCAAAGAGTTGGGAGATACCCTCCAGGGTGCTACAGATGCTGCCGTCTCGGAAAAGGTTACAGCACATCTCAATACCCTTACATCTATTGCAAACTCGTCCATGAGGCTGATCTCATACGCAGCCGAAGGATCGAGTAGGGCAGCGGCTTCAGCGATTGCTCTTCGTAGACAATCCTGGATGCGTTTATGTTCATTTGCGGAAGCCTTCAAGTCTTTTTTTACTAATGCCCCGTTTGATGGTGCCACTCTCTTTGGCCCCAAAGTAAAGGAGACCCTTACCCGGTGTGAACAAGAGGGAAAGACTCTGTCTGCTGTCGGAGTCCGTTTTTCCACCCCATCCAGACCGTACCCCAAAGGGCAACGTGGTGGAAAAATGTGGTTTCGAAAACCCCAAGGTTCTTTCCCAGGCACACAGGGTGATGCCCCCTCTAGAGGCAGAGGAGGGGGCAGAGGTGGAAGACGTCACCCTGGCGGCAGGGGGGGTCCGCAGAACCAAGGTGACAGGGATACACTCCCCGGGAAACCTTTCCAGCACTCCTGAGAGGAGGCCCGACTGTCCTGCTCTGGAGGCAGTCGGGGGTCGCTTAGCTTTATACCCTCAGGCCTGGCAAAATCTTACATCAGACAATTGGGTAAAAAGCATTGTTACCAGAGGCTACAGAATTCCCTTCCTTTCACCCCCAATTCCACAGAAAAGACTTCCAGATGTGCCGCCCCATCTGCGAGGTCCTGCAGCTATGGAAATTTCAAAGCTGCTAGAAAGAAGAGTCATCCAACCAGTCCCAGCGGACCAAAGAGGATTCGGAACTTACTCAAGGTTCTTTTTAGTTCCAAAAAAGACAGGGGACTGGAGGCCAATTCTGGACCTAAGCAAACTCAATTCCTTCATCAAAAAGGAAAAGTTCCGGATGGTCACGCTTCAATCGATCCTTCCATTTCTACAGAAGGACAACTGGATGTGCTCAATAGATCTAAAGGACGCATACTACCACATCAAAATGGCCAGGGCATCCAGGGATCATTTGCGCTTCTGGCTGGGAGCCAGTCATTATCAGTTTCGAGCCCTGCCCTTTGGTCTGACTTCAGCCCCCAGGGTCTTTACCAAATGTATGGCAGTGGTAGCGTCTCACTTGAGACGCCTGGGATTCCAGGTGTTTCCGTATCTGGACGACTGGCTCCTTTCTGCCACCACCGAGCGTCGACTGATTCAGGCCAGGGATTACATGCTTCAACTTTGTGTACATCTCGGGATTTCCGTAAATTTCGAAAAATCCTTACTACAGCCATCACAGCATATCTCATTCATAGGAGCAGAATTGGATACGCGTTGTTTAATTCTAAGGCTTCCTCCAGAAAGGATAAACCCCCTACGAAACCATATACTTCTTCTTCTATCATCCAGAAAATCCCCAGCGAAACTAGTTCTGAAGGTTTTGGGGCTCATGGCAGCTTCTCTCATTGCGATACCCTTGGGAAGACTGCACATGAGCGTTCTTCAATGGCTACTGTTTGCACAATGGTCTTTCCAGAAACTACCCCTGACACATGAAATTCTCATCACAAACATATGCAAATCACACCTAGCTTGGTGGCTACAAACCTGCAATCTTTCCAGCGGAAGACCATTTGTGCTGCCCACGCCGACAGCAACAGTAACCACGGACGCTTCCCTGATAGGGTGGGGGGGCATTTTTCAGGGAAAGACAGTCCAAGGCGAATGGACCAACTTGGAGTACAATCTGCACATCAATGTTCTGGAGTTGAGGGCAGTGTTTCTAGCATTGCAACACTTTGCTCCCCTTCTTCCTCTAGGGACAATTGCAGTTCAGACGGACAACATGTCCGTAGTCTGGTACATAAACAAGCAAGGGGGAACCAAGTCTTATCAACTATGCAGAGAGGCCATGAGAATTTGGCAATGGGCGGAGTCCACAGGTCGCTTTCTGATAGCAACGCACATCCCAGGGTTATCCAACGTCATAGCGGACAGGTTGAGCAGAGCCATCCTGTTACCTCACGAGTGGTCCCTCAAACAGTCAGTTGCGAAGGAGATATTTCGCAAGTGAGGTCAGCCTTCCTGCGATCTGTTTGCGTCTCCAATGAACGCCAAATGCAGGAGCTATTTTGCCCTATTACCTCCTCCAGGGGAAGTCCCCAGGGACGCTCTGGTTCACGATTGGCCCCCGGGTCTCCTATACGCTTTTCCTCCTGTTCCCCTGATTTCAAAATTTCTACAGAAAGCCAGCAACCTGCAAAGGACAATTATCCTCATTGCCCCATTCTGGCCTCGTCAAATCTGGTTTCCCTCTCTTCTGGCACACCAAATGCGGGAACCCTGGATCCTGGACCCAGAGCCGGATCTACTGACCCATTCGTCAGGGGCTCTCCACCAGTCGCTTCTCTCCCTCAGACTAGCAGCTTGGCTGCTCCGCTTCCCTTCTTAGCCAGGTCTGATCTTCTGTCCCCAGCAGTTCAAAATATCCTGGTGGCTTCTCATAAAGCTTCCACTACAAAGATCTATACTAGTAAATGGAAGCGTTTTGTGCACTGGGCAACTTCGCAACATTTGGATCCTATAATAGCTCCTTTGAATAAGGTCTTGGAGTTTTTATCCGAACTGTTCCACCAAGGGGCTTCTCCTGCCACTTTGAGAGTGCAATTAGCTGCCATATCAAATTTCCATGTGAGGGAAAGTGGGGCTCCTATTATGGCTCACAGACTTTGTAAGGCCTTTCTAAAAGGATCTTTCCATATTAGACCACCAGTTAGAAGTCCTACTTCACCTTGGAACTTGAACCTTCTCTTGTCACATTTGATTTAGGTCATAGATGTGTATTTATACTATGTCCTTCTGTATTATGATGAATAAACTATCTTCTTTTTTAAATGTATTTTAGAAGTATATCAGAAGGATTTCTGTATATATGTAAATGAACTAGAGTTTAAGTCAATTAACTATGTCATGTGCACCAATGAACTTCTTCCATTGTATATTTAAATGCTTTGTCTTTATCTTTTGAATTTAAGGGAAAAAGGAACCAAACACCCTAATACTGGGTTATTTTAACTACCCTGCCATTAACTGGGAAAACTACTCATGTCCCAACACCTTTGCGCAACGGTTCTTGGAATTCATAAATTCCAACGCCCTGGATCAACTAATCCATAGTCCCACCAGGGGCTCCAATATCCTAGACCTGGTCATTACCAAAATGGGAAATCAATGCTCCATACCTATGGTCACCCCTCAAGTAGTCAGGTCTGACCATAAGCTAATCACCCTTAACATCCACATCCCACCCCCACCCCCAGTAAAGAAACCACCATAAAAACTTCCAAAGCCAACTTCATGCTACTTCAAGTCAGAAGTGACAAACTTCATGACACCCATGCAGACGGAACTGAAAGTTCAACTGCTGAATCCTACACTAAGGCACTGTAACGAGCACATCCACTCATGCATGAATCGTGCCATCCCAAATAGAACCAAAATGCTCTCATCCAAAAAAGGAAGCCAATCTGGTGGTCCCCTGCCATAAACAAACTTTACAACAAAAGGAAGAAACTTTGCAGAAAAGAGGAAAATCCCAGGATGCAAAAAACTCCCTTACTAGCCTCAGTAAGAAACTGAGATGCCTCATAAAATCCTACAAAGCTAGTTACGAAAATAAAATTGCCAAAGATTCCAAAGACAACCACAAAGCATTCTATAACTATGTCAAGAATCTAAATGGCAATGCTCAGATCTGCTCTGAGCTAAAAAAGAATGACATTAAATATACTGATCCAAAGGATATTGCCAATTATCCTGGCAGATCGATTCAGTGCCAACTTCACCCCCCCTCTCACCCCCTAAATGGCCCATCTCAATACCGGAAGATTGCCATATTCCAGTAATAACGGCCACACAGGTACAAACGACTCTCTAAAGCTAAGAATACAGCATCCATGGGACCAGATGACATCCCGGGCTGTGTACTACATGAACTACAATATGAACTGGCACCTCACCTAAGTGTCATGTTTAATCATAGCCTCACCTCAGGTTTCGTGCCCACTGAGTGGCGCAGAGCTACAGTTATCCAAATCCACAAGGGGGGATCCACCTTGGATCCCGGAAACTACCGTCCCATCAGTCTGACAAGCCTTATTTGCAAGGCCATAGAGCGTATTATCATGGAACTTATAAACAAAGACATTGGCAACCTTCAAACACTGGACCCCACCCAGTTTGGGTTTGTGAAGGGCCGATCTTGTCTCCTGAACCTGAATGACTTCTTTGAATCAGTCTCCAGAGCCATGGACAAGGGTAAGTGGTCCACACAGCCTATCTAGACCTTGCCAAGGCCTTTGACACCATCCCCACTCTGGAATCATAGATAAACTTACTAAGTTGGGCATTAATCCCTATGTCACCCAATGGGTTGCTAAATGGCTTACTGATAGAACCCACACTGTAAAAGTAGCCACTCCAAATCCAGCTCCAGACAAGTGACAAGTGGAGTACCTCAGGGTTCAGTCCTGGGGTCAGCTCTTGTTTGGCATCTACTTCTCTGAAGTACAGGTCAACACTAAGGGACTCTGAGTTAACAAAGTTTGCAGATGACTGCAAACTGGGAGCCATTATTGAATCCCCAAATGATGTGGATACTCTACAAAAGGGCCTTACAGAAACAGATGCTTGGTGCCAGAGCCATGGGCTCAAGCTTAATGCCAAGAAATGTATTGTTATCCCTTTGGGAAAAACATGTATCCATGAATTACCATATAGGTGGCAGTACACTAAACACAGAAAGTGTGATAAGAGACTTAGGGACACAGGTGGACAGTGGTCTCACCTTCGATAATCACATTGCCACAACAGTCAGGAAATCCTTCTATGTGGCACACCTCATCACGAAGGGCTTTTCATCCAGAAAAAGGAGGACATTGTCCCACTGTACTCATCCCTCATTAGACCCATTATAGAATACAACGCCCCATTTGGTATGTACCTCTCAAGACATCTGCAACAGTTGGAAAGGCCTCAGAAATACCTCACTAAAAGAATCACAGGCCTAAAGCAGATGCCCTACGCTGACCGCCTTAAAAAACTCCAGCTATACTCTGTCGTGACATCGCCTACTCAGAGGCTTATCTCTGCTTAACATACAAGGCCATGTCAAACCCAGAGCTGTTGGACATGCCACACTTAAAGAAATCCCAATCCCCTCAGAGCTACACGCTCCAGGGATCTAAACCTTGTCATCACAATAAACAAAACATGCTGGAGGGATAGGTTCCTGACCCAGAGACTCCCCAGACACTGGAATAGATTGCCCATACATGTCAAGCAGAGTGCCTCTTTGGACCTCTTCAAGAGGAACCTTGACGATTGGATGGGAGAAAGGAAATTCACCCCAGGGATCACGTCAGTCGCCCTGCTAGACAGGGGTCCAGGAAAGTAAATAATGTGGGAAGAAATAGCCAGGGAATTGTTATGGCTAGGCTTGTATAGGCCCTAGGGCTGATAGCCTAGTACCAACCTATGAACCTATGAACATCTACATGATATATATTATTGTTCATCATAACATCTACATGATATATATTATTGTTCATCATAACATCTACATGATATATATTATTGTTCATCATAACATCTGCATGACATATATTGTTCATCATAACATCTATATGATATATATTATTGTTCATCATAACATCTACATGATATATATATATTATTGTTCATCATAACATCTGCATGATATATATTATTCATCATAACATCTGCATGATATATATTGTTCATCATAACATCTACATGATATATATTATTGTTCATCATAACATCTGCATGATATATATTATTGTTCATCATAACATCTACATGATGTATATTATTGTTCATCATAACATCTGCATGATATATGTTATTGTTCATCATAACATCTGCATGATATATATTATTGTTCATCATAACATCTACATGATATATATTATTGTTCATCATAACATCTACATGATATATATTATTGTTCATCATAACATCTACATGATGTATATTATTGTTCATCATAACATCTACATGATATATATTATTGTTCATCATAACATCTACATGCTATATATTAATGTTCATCATAACATCTACATGATATATATTATTGTTCATCATAACATCTACATGATATATATTATTGTTCATCATAACATCTACATGGTATATATTATTGTTCATCATAACATCTACATGATATATATTATTGTTCATCATAACATCTGCATGATATATATTATTGTTCATCATAACATCTACATGATATATATTATTGTTCATCATAACATCTACATGATATATATTATTGTTCATCATAACATCTGCATTATATATATTATTGTTCATCATAACATTTACATGATATATATTATTGTTCATCATAACATCTGCATGATATATATTATTGTTTTGCCCTTGCAGCTGTGGGGCACTGTAATATTGTTTGCAGATCTGATTATTTTAATTACGTATGTATAAATAGCTTTTCTACCAGAATTTGGACTATGAATGTTTTGCATCTGTTGACATTTCCTGTTCACCAAAAGTAAACAAGTACACAAGCAGTTTATGACCTCTTCTGTTAGAAGAATAATAGATATATGTAGGGAGCGAGACACCAAGTAAGGTTCTTTACATGTATCTGCATTTTCATTTGAATAAGATTTAAACCAGTTTCCATCCAGTGTATATGCATAAGTATCTGGATATTTTTTTATTAACCAGTTTAAAACCACTGGGCACAGCTGCCTCTTTTTAATGATGTCAGAAGAGAGCTATTAGGTTATATTCTTCCTCGGAAAAGCACAATAGACATATGGTGAAGACTCATACGTATTACTATAGTACAATCTTATTAGGATCTCATAGTCTTAATTGTGTAGGGGTAAAATATCAAAAGTATTACTACATATTTGTAAATTAATGTAATTATAGAGCTCTGCTGTGATGAGGAATGGTGGGCAGAGAGGAGATCAGATGTATCCAGTACTACATTATCCTGATAGCTGCAAATTATTTTATACATTTTTGTTGTGGTCTAACCACTGTCCCACACCATATCCAGTGTGAAATGATGCCTATGGTGTACTAGTCCATTGAAGATCTATTAGCACATTCCTCCATTTGTATTCCCAGGCTACAATCCCCAGTCTCCAGTGACTGTAGCCTTAAGTGGAAACATCTACTTCTCCAGGTATAGATGAATTGGCAAAATAGCAACACAGCCCCCCCCAGCACACACACACACACACACACACACACACACACACACACACACACACACACACACACACACACACACACACACACACACACAAAACTCCTCAGGGCCCATCATTAATTGAACTTGGATCATAGTTTTGGCTTCTTTCCTTTGCATCAAGGAGCATGAGGGCATTCCTTTAATTACTGATCTATGAAATGTTTGACGCTAAATTGTACTGTTTTTATTGTTATATCATGTACACAGAGTCATCATGACATCTGTGTCAAAGATAACCCTTCATTGTATGTATGCTGCTGACAAATGAAAGATTGTATAGTTCTCCTTTATTTTGTTAGTATGAATGGTAGGTAAGTCTAAATTCAAACATTGGAGACAGGAATATACTATAATAATATATTTAACATTAATGATTAACCGATCTCTATCAGAAAGTTTCGTTCCCACACTGTGGAAAGTATCACATATAATTCCCCTCCACAAAGGCGGACCCTCCACAGAACTAACCAATTACTGCCCCATAGCTATTCTCTCTCCACTCTCCAAAATACTAGAGAGATGCATACACTCTCAGGTCTCAGTCTACCTCCTTACTAACAACCTCCTTTCCGATACTCAGCATGGTTTCCAACCAAACCATAATACCACCACTGCCTTACTCTCCTTTACTAACACTATCCTTCAGCATAAAAACAATGGCTACCTCTCCTCTGCTACTTTCCTAGACCTATCTAAAGCATTTGACATGGCCCCAGACAAACAACTTATCTCTGTCCTCAATAACCTATCCTTCTCTCAATCAGTCACCAACTGGTTTCAGAGTTACCTGTCTGACAGCCAACAATCCGTTATATGGCAGAATGACATATCTCCCCAACTACCTGTCTCCATAGGGGTTCCCCAAGGATCCATCCTTGGACCCCTACTCTTCTCTGTTTTCACCAATAATCTAGCCTCTGCCACCAAACACGGCACACTCATGCAATACGCAGATGACTCAACCATCATCTGCTCAGCCCAGTCCCTACCCAAACTGCAAAAAGTCACACAGGAAGCCTTTTCTTCTGTTGAAACTTGGTTATCCAATGCCCAATTAATACTCAACCCAAACAAAACTAAACTACTTATCTTCCAACCCACCAAACATACTCAAAACAACTCTCACGTTAACATCACACAAAAGACAACACCACTATATACCCAACTGAACACACCAAATTGCTAGGAGTGGAAATAGACAATAAACTGAAATTTGACATTCACATATCCATGACCATAAAAAAGTCCACAAAAAACTAGGAGCGTTATACGGAAATAAGCAACTTCTCACCAAAGCAGCAAAGATTTCAATAGCAAATTCCCACTTTATCTCCACCCTACTTTATGCCTCTCCAATATATACCAACCTAAGGCAATGCGATCTAAACAAGCTAGAGACCTGCTACAACAAAATTGCCAAATTCACCACAGGGGTATCCTACCGTAGTCACCACTGTCTCTCACTTGCTGAAATGGGCTGGCTTGAACTCCCTCACCTCCTTCAATGGTATCAACTCTCACTCACCCACAAACTAGTAAACCATCCACTAAATGTCCCATCCCTCCAGAATCTACTCCAACCCTATCACCCCACCAGACCACTAAGATCCAGCAACAAAAATCACTTGCAGATCACTAAAGCCAATAACTCTGCTGGTGAAGCACTATTCTCTTGCACCATAGCCAAATTATGGAACTCCCTCCCACCCACAATTACCTCCGTACCATCATACACCCACTTCAAAACTTTACTAAAAGCACACCTAAAAACATGCTGGCTATGCCATTGCAACTCCACTCTAATATCACCCACCCCATCCAACCACTACCTTTCTTTCCACTCCACTAACTACCTTGATTATAGCAAGCTCAGATGCTCATAAGCCTAGTACTTATTATACAGCAGGAACTTCTTATTGTAACATTTGTTAATGTCTGTTATGTACGTCACAGATAAAGATTCTAGTTGTCTACTGATGTACTATGTTCTTCATCTGTAAATATGTTGTAAGTAATTGCTATGTTAAATTGTTAATCGCTATGTAATCCAATGTAACTACTGTCTGTTTATTTTAACTGTGGAGCTTTTCTCCCCGGGCCTCCGCTGAAAATGGACCTACGTCCAGTCGGACACTCCCGGTCAATAAATGTAAATAAATAAATAAAAATAAATGAGAATGTAAACTGTACTGGTCACATTCTGTGGTAAATGTCAGTGGCAAACTCTTTTAGTTGGGTATAGCTTCTTGGACATATTCAATGACAATTGATGCATTTTTTAAACAAAGCATTTGCTGTTTTTTGCTTTTTATTTAATTGATGGTGAAGCATCTCCAATATATGGCATCCCGAGCTGTGTACTACATGAACTACAATATGAACTGGCACCTCACCTAAGTGTCATGTTTAATCATAGCCTCACCTCAGGTTTCGTGCCCACTGAGTGGCGCAGAGCTGCAGTTATCCCACTCCACAAGGGGGATCCACCTTGGATCCCGGAAACTACCGTCCCATCAGTCTGACAAGCCTTATCTGCAAGGCTATGGAGCATATTATCATGGAACTTATAAACAAAGACATTGGCAACCTTCAAACACTGGACCCCACCCAGTTTGGGTTTATGAAGGGCCGATCTTGTCTCCTGAACTTGATTGACTTCTTCGAATCAGTCTCTAGAGCCATGGACAAGGGTAAGGTGGTCCACACAGCCTATCTAGACCTTGCCAAGGCCTTTGACACCATCCGCCACTCTGGAATCATAGATAAACTTACTAAGTTGGGCATTAATCCCTACATCACCCAATGGGTTGCTAACTGGATTACTGATATACCCACACTGTAAAGGTAGCCGACTCCAAATCCAGCTCCAGACAAGTGACAAGTGGAGTACCTCAGGGTTCAGTCCTGGGACCGCTCTTGTTTGGCATTTACTTTTCTGAAGTACAGGCCAACACTAAGGGACTCTGGCTAACAAAGTTTGCAGATGACTGCAAACTGGGAGCAATTTTGAATCCCCAAATGATGTGGATACTCTACAAAAGGGCCTTACAGAAACAGATGCTTGGTGCCAGAGCCATGGGCTCAAGCTCAATGCCAAGAAATGTATAGTTATCTCCTTTGGGAAAAAAACATGTATCCATGAATTACCATATAGGTGGCAGTACACTAAACACCGAAAGTGTGATAAGAGACTTAGGGACACAGGTGGACAGTGGTCTCACCTGCGATAACCACATCGCCTCAACAGTCAGGAAATCCTTATATGTGGCACGCCTCATCACTAAGGGCTTTTCATCCAGAAAAAAGGAGGTGATTGTCCCACTGTACTCATCCCTCATTAGACCAATTATAGAATACAATGCCCCGTTTGGTATGTACCTCCCAAGACATCTGCAACAACTGGAAAGGCCGTAGAAATATCTCACTGAAAGAATCACAGGCCTAAAGCAGATGCCCTACGCTGACCGCCTTAAAAAACTCCAGCTCTGCTCTGTCGCATATCATCTACTCAGAGGCGATCTTTGCTTAACATACAAGGCCATGTCAAACCCAGAGCTGTTGGACATGCTACACTTAAAGAAATCCCAATCCCTCAGAGCCACACGCTCCAGGGATCTAAACCTTGTCATCACAATAAACAAAACATGCTGGAGGGATAGGTTCCTGACCCAGAGACTCCCTAGACTCTGGAATAGATCGCCCATAATGTCTTGCCCTCTTCAAAAGGAACCTTGACGATTGGATGGGAGAAAGGAAATTCACCCCGGGGGTCACGTCAGTCGCCCTGCTAGACAGGGGTCCAGGGAAGTAAATAGTGTGGGAAGAAATAGCCAGGGAATTGTTATGGCTAGGCTTGTATAGGCCCTAGGGCTGATAGCCTAGTACCAACCTATGATCCTATGATAAGAATGGCCCACTGAAATATTTCTTGGACCTGAATATCCCTGGTATAACATTATAAAACACTGAACTCACACTGCCTCTGTATGCAAATAAATATGCAAACTATTGTATTTCTCTGCATCAGTGGGAGGTTTTTACTTCTTAGAAAGACGTCAGCTAGGTCTCCTTGGTGGAAAACCTCACCCTAAAAAAATAACACATGATGTAGTGATACTACAACATCAGTAAGAAGCTGCCTCCCTAATGGTCATAGTTTAAATCTTTCCCTAATAACTGTAATGACATAATTTTCTGGGTGTGGCTCTAGAAAAGAACTTCGTAAACTTTCAGCTTTTCCCAGTTAGTGGTCGCCACAGCTGAACTTCGGTCCAGTAATGATTGGCAGTAGATTTTTACGTGCCAAGTTGCCAGCTCTGACACACAACCTTGAACAAAGGTATGCCCATTCACGCATGTCTCCGCACAGAAGACGCTCTAGCTGAGAATCGAACAGGTCAACGTCTTACTCTGAGGCGACAGAGCTACCGCAGCACCACCACCGCAGTGAAACTGATAAAATAAACAACACACTATAATCTTGTGTTTTTGCAAAACCATTTGAAAAATTATCAGAGGGAATATAACTGGAAATTAAATTAATTGTAAAACAGAGATACTTCAGACTATGGCCGATATACTTTAAATTCTGAACACTGTAATTCACTAGAGCAGTTAGTTTGTAAACTGCAGTTTGTAGTGGATACATTTTATTTTCTGATGTTTTCTCAAAATTGTTAACATATTTTATCTGCTTTCATTCTGCAGTGTAAAATGATTGAGTATGCACATCTCATGTATATTTCTTACATTTTAAGGCACTGTGTATTTTACACTATCTAAACAATTTAAACTTGATTGATACTGAAGAGGTTAATGTTTTACTAACTGGAAGCTTTCTCTTCCACTTTAGTAAAGGGATAGTGTTTCTTGATATAAGGCAAGACTACTGCATATGTGAATTAGATACCAGGCTGTCTGCAGGAGATTAAACAGGGCTGAAGGCTCATGTGAGACAGCCATAGCTAACCGTAATTGGGTACACTTGTCAGAAGAAAGTATGCTGCAAGTGCGTAATGAGTGGAGTTTTGAAGGAAGCGCTTTCTAGATTGCTACATACTTGGTTTAATTAATGCCTCTCAGTTCCATAATCAATATTCTGGATGTGAGCAAGGACCAATGTGTCTTTATAACCATGTCACTGATAAAAAATGATAAAAAAGGACACAGTTCACACAGACACACACACAGACACACACACACACACACACACACACACACACACACACACACACACACACACACACACACACACACACACACACACACAGCTTTGCACTTTTCTTTCAATGATTTCAGTAATTTCATGGTTTCTGTGCAGTTTGACCTTTCCTTAGAGTCACCAAAATATTTCAGTGTTACGTTTATAATTTTGCTGTGTTGGTCATCATTTGAAGAAGCCAGGAGCACAATGATCTTTGGAAAAAAAAAGATGTGCATTATCAAATGTTCTTCTCTAATCAGAGCAGCTTATGAAGGGTGCACAGCAAAGTCAAGTTACGCATGTGTAAAAGGCTTAAATTATTTTCAGGTGAATTTGTTAGTATTCCTTATATTACTGTCGAGTATAAAAAAATGAGGCTTAAATGAATTACATGGGTCTTAATATTGCTGTCAGTGACACATCAGCAAACATTAGCTCTTCCCTAAAACTGCTCACAATTGCTGTACATTTTTGACCTGCCTTGAAGATGGCTGGCATGGAATAAGTAATGATATAGATAGAAGAGTCCAATGAAGAGAGGTGTTAAAATAAGTAAATTACAAAGGAATGCTTTAGGTGTCTGGGAAATCTTGTGCCATTCCTTAAAAATCACAGGTCATTATCGGGAGGTCTGATAGATGTCAAAAAAAGCTTTTTAGTTTAATTCATGATATGCATATGCTACTGCACATATGTAATTTCTGTATCTATGTGATGAAGTTTCTGGAAAACCTGTAAGGCATATAATATCTCTGCTTCAAATCATTGTATCTAAAATTATAAGATCTAGATAAGAAATAAATCCATCCTTAGCAGAGTCAGAATCATCACCTATGCAAATACAGAAAAATGTTTGTTGACCTATAGTAGCATATATACAAAGGGATTTTGTGTTGATAGCCATGATAACCTATTAGAGGTACATAGAATCATTGGTTTTGGGAAGATTGAGTTAAATATTTCTGCAGTTACTTGATAGATGTATGGGTTTATTTATTGACATGTATGTATTTATTTATTTATTTACTGCCATTTGCTTATGGAGAAAGTCCAGCTGGTAGTAGCCCATGTTCAGCAGAGACCTGAGGAGAAAAGCTCCAAACTATTACAAAGCATTCTAAGAATAATAATTTTATAATCTTTAAAAATAATACAAAAAATAAATACAGTTTAAATCATTATATATAATTAGACATGATATGAAAACATTTCTTAAGAATAGATATAAGTTGTATGACGACGATTTAATAAGTTAGAGAAATTTTGGCCAGTTTATAGAGAAATTAAAGGTTCACATAAAACAAACAGGAATTAAAGCCTGAGGAGAGAAATTGATAGAAGTAAGGAAGAGAGAGAAGAAGGGAAAGTAAGGAGATGTAAGTTACGGAGAGGTATTGGTTCACATTTAGGGATATAGTGTATCCTGGTGTTGGATAAGAATAGAACCAGCTTTAGTGTATCCTGGTGTTGGATAAGAATAGAACCAGCTTTAGTGTATCCTGGTGTTGGATAAGAATAGAACCAGCTTTAGTGTATCCTGGTGTTGGATAAGAATAGAACCAGCTTTAGTGTATCCTGGTGTTGATAAGAATAGAACCAGCTTTAGTGTATCCTGGTGTTGGATAAGAATAGAACCAGCTTTAGTGTATCCTGATGTTGGATAAGAATAGAACCAGCTTTAGTGTATCCTGGTGTTGGATAAGAATAGAACCAGCTTTAGTGTATCCTGGTGTTGGATAAGAATAGAACCAGCTTTAGTGTATCCTGGTGTTGGATAAGAATAGAACCAGCTTTAGTGTATCCTGGTGTTGGATAAGAATAGAACCAGCTTTAGTGTATCCTGGTGTTGGATAAGAATAGAACCAGCTTTAGTGTATCCTGGTGTTGGATAAGAATAGAACCAGCTTTAGTGTATCCTGGTGTTGATAAGAATAGAACCAGCTTTAGTGTATCCTGGTGTTGGATAAGAATAGAACCAGCTTAGTGTATCCTGGTGTTGGATAAGAATAGAACCAGCTTTAGTGTATCCTGGTGTTGGATAAGAATAGAACCAGCTTTAGTGTATCCTGGTGTTGGATAAGAATAGAACCAGCTTTAGTGTATCCTGGTGTTGGATAAGAATAGAACCAGCTTTAGTGTATCCTGGTGTTGGAAAAGAATAGAACCAGCTTTAGTATATCCTGGTGTTGGATAAGAATAGAACCAGCTTTAGTGTATCCTCACGTTGGATAAGAATAGAACCAGCTTTAGTGTATCCTGGTGTTGGATAAGAATAGAACCAGCTTTAGTGTATCCTGGTGTTGGATAAGAATAGAACCAGCTTTAGTGTATCCTGGTGTTGGATAAGAATAGAACCAGCTTTAGTGTATCCTGGTGTTGATAAGAATAGAACCAGCTTTAGTGTATCCTGGTGTTGGATAAGAATAGAACCAGCTTTAGTGTATCCTGGTGTTGGATAAGAATAGAACCAGCTTTAGTGTATCCTGGTGTTGGATAAGAATAGAACCAGCTTTTGGCTCAGAAGTCTTTCAGAATGGCTTTGAAGGATGGGAGGCAGGGTACTGACCTGATGGTTATGAGATAAGGAGTTCCAGGCCTTAGCAACATGCTAGGAATACAGACACTGCCCAGTAGATTTGATAGGTTTGTGACTAGACAGGAGTTTTTGGCCATTGGATCATAATAACTGACTGGTAACATAGTTGTGTAGAATTTTATTTAGTGCTGGACAAGTAGATGGACTTTGGATAATATTTTAGGTGGTAGGAAGATATGTGTATGTTAATTGATGGGGTTTGGGGAAGACCAAGTTACATAGTTCAACAGTTACTTAATAGACAGGAACTTTAGTTTTTACTTGGGTTCTAGTATCTCAGAAATTTGCACCATTAAGGTCAGAGTTCCACGACTCTCTATTGAGGCGTACTATATTCTTCATCCTGGCTGTACCATGTTTGAATATAAACATCTATGCAGATTGTCTTCTTTTGCTCAAGAGGACAGAACCAGTTCCATGCTGTAATAAAACTCACAAACATGTGTTTTCAACAATGAACAATTAATGCTGAAACATGCATCAGTGATCTTTGGCACTCCAAATGTTGAACTAAATGGACGTAATGGTATAATTACTCTGATGAATAATCCAGTTGTCATGCCATGTTGTAGATGTTTATATTTTTAAGCAATCTCCCTGCAACTGTTCAATTACCCCATGCATCTTCCCCTCCATTTGCACCTTTGTAGGGTTGGATGGCAAGGGCCAAATAGTCACCTAGTCAGCCCATTTATTGCTACATCATTGGCATCTCCATGGGGTAAATGTGAGGATCGAGTGTAAAGGGTTAGAATCATCTCTGTATAGAAATGCTGCAGTCTCTGTCTTCCCATTATGGCCATGCTTTCCTAAAGCACATACCTGCACATGTCCCAAGGTGTGGTTATGTATTTGACCATTGCAAAAGAGTGTCACCTACTTCATCTTTGATGCTTGACTCATTACCCCTGTCTTTCTGTTGTGAGACAGCACATCTACATTTCCCCAGTTTCCGGTGGGGATTCTAATGCAGTGTGTGTGCAGCCCCCCAAACAATAGCAACCCATAGGCACAGCCTCCTTATTTCTCTGTCTCCCCTGTTAGCTGTTCCATTTTTAGGTCCATTTATAGAACCCAGTTTGCTTTGGTTATAGACATGACTTTACCTTACCTATGCCAATGGAACTGTCTGGCTAATAGTTATAAATGTGCAATGGTGTTGTTTAATCCTACTCCACGTTTTAAATACCATGTTGAAACTTTCACAGATGTGGGTATAAATGTGGTTAACCCAAAAGTTAGAATATGTATGGTTCACTGTCTTTATTAATTCTTGTGCAACACAAATTACATGTAGTCATCTGTTAATAAAATATGTAGATTCATCTCACTTTCTGAACCTCATGATAACCACTGCCTCTCCCTGCAGAAAACATGCCGTCTCCCATTCACAACCTCAGCTACTTTATTACTTGTTCTCCCTTATCTTAATATTTTTCATCTATTAGATGATAAGCTGGAATTGATTTCTACCATTTTACATTAAGAACTCAGAATCAAGGTGTTGTTTCACTGAAAATACCAAACATTTGCTGGAAAAAAGGCATTTAGGAAGATTACCTCAGCTACATAGAATTTTTTGCAATAGCTGGCTAGGTGTGACTAAAACTGTGGTTCACTCTAAGGTTATTGGAAAGTTTAAAATATGTGTGCAAATACAAGTGTTTTAGGGAAAATGGCTAGGGGACAGGCCACAATGCTTGCAGTGTTTGTACAATTAGCACATTTTATTTTCAGCCCATGGGTTCTTCTAACACATGGACTTGAACTGTTTTTTCTGGAATATTTTGCTCTGTTCTTTCTATCCATGACTTGTGATGAAGTCAACACGTAGTTTATGTAATACTTTTTTGGTTTTGTTCAGCATTTGGCTAAAGTTTTGGCTGCAAAGTGTTTTGTGACAAGCCCACACTAACCCATTCGTACAAACAAATCAATGAAGTCTGGAGACAATGTCTGTCATGAACTACCTTTGAAATCAGTGTGTGTTACAATTTTACATGTATCCCACAGGCTACAGTTTAACCCTTATAGGTTCTTAGATACCTACTAAGGTATTGTTCTGTGATGATCTTAAAAAGTATAAACTTGCATTCTCATGACAATTATTTGCCTTTACGTTTCATATACAGATAACTGAAAGATGGAACAAACAAGGATATGTTGTGATATTCACATATTTCCTTTACCCATGATGGACAGCAATGCTAAACTGGGGTTGAATTTGCAGTTACCCATCTTATCATCCAAGGTGATCTTGACTAGAGAGTAAGGCACATACTTTGCTTTGTGTGGAGTGGAAGACATTTCCATATTAGTGGTATTCCGTCTGACACATCCATATTAGTGGTATTCTGTCTGACACATACCTATCCTTTCAACATGTTATATTCATTTTGCAAAAGAGACAGAGATCCCTTGCATGGGTGTTTGTGATACCACTTGATTTTTGAATGTCTGATACATATGGCAGAATAGGGTCTGTTGAGGCTCTATATGCATGGCAGAGGTTGTTTTTAGTAGCCTGTCTGATACCAAGAAGGGAGACAAGGCTTTGAGATGGTCTGTACAATTTTTTTGATTTAGTCTCATGTTTTGTTTTTTTTTAAGTGAGAAAGAATTGTGGTCATTCCATTTGTGACAAGTATTTAGACAGGTGTATACTGAAAGTGGCATTATGTTCAATGATTTGCCTAATACCACAATCCACAGCGCTTAGTGATGACATTTGTGGGGATAAAGAAAGTATAGAGTTATTCATCTAAGAATGTTCTGGCTTTAAAAAAAATCTGGAGTTGGGTCTACGAGGTCCATTCTCTTTGCTTGAGTAGTTGTGGTAAGACTCCAGATGGATTATGGACTACGATGACAGCCTTTGGGCAACTCTGAAATCATGGTTAGCGTTTCATGCATTCTCGTACATGGGGAAGGGATTTTATTTATTTATTTATTTCAGTATTGCATGTGTGCGCCATGATTTATAAGTTGCATTGAAAAACATGCATGGCCTCTTATTTATCTGTTTACATTGTGCTTCACTGCCCCTGTAGCCCCCCCCCCAATCTCTTGCTACTTCCATCTCATAACAAACAAACACCCCTGCAGGTATACGTGCAGGTGCTGTACAGACGTTTGTTATGACATTGTAGGTTACCATAAATTGACAAACCCATCAAAAGAGCCTTTATCCATTCCAGTGCTATTCGTTTCCATTGGATTAGTGTTTCATGATTATTTGATGATGACACTGGGGATGATTTCATGACAGGTGTGATTCAGCATTCTGGAGACTACATCCTAACTAATCAAAAGCTGCAGCCTTCATTAGAAAAGGGGTCCTTACTAACTGCTGTATTTGTATGCACAGTCTTTTTGGGTGTCAATTCTCTGTCAGACAGAGAAAAAAAGGACACTACATTGCTTCAGCACCTTTTGAGAACTGTTTTGTTAAACAGTGTGGTTCATTAACATTGACTGTTATGGAACAGTTTTATTTGTGCTTGTCAGTTGCAATATGCTTGAGAACAGTGATTGTGGTAGTGGTGATATCGCCACGGGGAGTATGTAACTCTCTGCCCTAATCCTTTTGGAATGCAGTCCGGTATCATTCAGCAGTCACTGATGGATCTGAATTTAGGTCATTTTACAAAATGTGTACAGTATCTTGATACAGTCTAGATCTAGCCTTCTCTGGGATCCTAAGCTGAGGAATAATCCATGTGTTCTAGTGAACATTGCATTAAACAGTATTGAAATGTTCTTGGCAACTTCAGCATTTGGTAGTACGTTTACCTGCCCTTCTTTTACCATTATTTCAGTGTAGCACCAAAACCAACTAGATAGCCAGCGACAGCCAGCATGATGTACCACCTTGTATGTAACTTGTGTGTCGCACCTTTACACTTCTTACAGTCCCGTTGGTAATTACTTTGGAAATGTTCTTGGTATGGATTTTTCCTTTAACAGCCAATAATAGTGTACTTTTGTATGTTAACTTAATTCAAATGTTTTTTGCAACATATATGTTTGTTAAATTTCAGTTAAATACAAATATTGTGCTTTCTCTTTAGGGCATTAAGATGCTTTAAAGATCCTCTGTACTGAGTAACTATTGAAATATTTCCAGTGCTTCCTCCAGGCTGGCACAGTTCTGAAAATCTCCAGCTGCCATACTTGGAAGGTACATGTGTTACCTATGGCTTGTATCATGATATCATATGCTAGTCTAGGAGAGTATGACAAGCCCTTTCCCCTTACTTCAAAATTATTTTCTATACTCACATAGTTTGGACCTTAATCCAACAAATGTCATTGGAATGTTTCTTCATTCATTCATTGCTTTAACCTCAAAATTTTGAAGAGTTCCTGCTGTCATTAGATCACCATCCAAGACACTCACTGGTGTGATCCACAGTGTGTGGGAGAGGTGTGTACACTTGCTATAAGTTTCAGTCCTTCAGCCCTGTCAGTTGTAAAAGTAATCCCAAGGAATGCTCGATGCTGACGTGATCCAACCAAAGGAAAATAAACCAGTACAGTCAAACAAAAAAGCCTTCGGATGAATACTGCTATGTTCTTAAAGTATTTTATTAAAACCAAAAAGGAATCCAAGAGAATCAGTATATTCAAAGTATTAGCGCTTTCGGGTGTTGACCCTTCATCAGATGGATATGATTTTAATAAAATACTTTAAGAACATAGCAGTATTCATCCGAAGGTTTTTTTTTTTTTGTTTGACTGTACCAGTTGTAAAAGTAGAAATGTAAAACAAGAGGTCTGCATTACCTCACACAGGTTATTAGTCTTGAAAGGTGGCACTTCTTGATATCTATGGGAGTGTCCTGTCATGTGATCTTAGCACAGGCTTAGTAGACAAAGGGTAAGGTATTTAGAGGCCTCATATTACAGAGTCTCTCTCTGCAAAAGCATTGGGTTATCTTACTCTCAGCTAGAAAATCATTTCACTTATGCCTCTCAAAGGGTGGCAAAGAGGGGAGCCGGAGATGTATCCCCAAAAACACCTTAGTGGGACATCCATGGTTGCATTGTCCAACATTCCATGCTTGTTTACCTAACCTACAGGTGCTTTTAGGCAGCATGGGCTTAGTGAGCTTTAGGGTGTTTGTTGCATTTGCCTCTCTCGCCAGGTAAGGAAGATTTGCCAACCAGACTTGAGTGGAATTCTGTAGGACAATTTGCACATCCTGGGCCCAAAGTGATTACTGACAATATTGAAAATACATGCTCTGGTAATATGTATCCTTACAGCTGCAGGAGTACATCCTTGATGTTAACACAAGACTTCATTGGACATTGCTGTTATATGCATCTATCTTTTTAATATGTGCTTTTCCAAAAGTTTGCAATAGTAAGGCTGACACAAAATAGCTCTAAATATCCATCATTACTGAAAATGTACTAAATAACTGCGGTGGTGGTGCTGCGGTAGCCTTGTCGCCTCATAGCAAGACGTTGTCCCATTCGATTCTCAGCTAGAGTGTCTTCTGTGTGGAGGCATATGTGAATGGGGCGTGCCTTCTTTGAAGGTTGTGCGTCAGGGCTGGTAACCTGGTATGTAAAAATCCACTACCAATCATTAGCAGACCGGAATTCATTGTGGCAATTCTAACCGAAAAGCCGAAAGACGCAAACATTGAAAATGTACTAAATGTAGAGTAGAAATCTCAATGTCTCAAGAAAAGTTAGAAAAATAAAGTTCATGCTGACATGAATTATTTTATTATGTACAAACATACATGAAATGGAACATTTTGTTTAGTTGATGCATCTTAATTTCTTTGCTTGGTTATGGAAAGAGCACTTGATAAGAATTCTTTTATACTCCCTTTTGATAAGGACTAATAATACCTTTCGCCCTCCATTTCTAAATAGTGTTGTTAGCTCAAAGCTAGTTGTCTTTAGTTGTGTGTTTATAAAAATTTCTGTATTTCCTGCATTTCAATAAAATCAGTATATAACCTGCCTGCCTGCTTCTAGACTTTATTTTAACACAGATATTTTGCAGCATTTTAACAATGTTGCTGTCTTTACTTAAGAATTTTCTGTACTTATTTTCTAACAGCAAGCCAGCCAGGGGGTCAAACTTAGGTATTGTCTTACTAACATGCTCTTTTACATTTTTACTAGTGTGAACGCAAGAATGCTTTGCAGATTTGATGTCTTAGCAGTATATATGTTTCCCTTGGTGCACCTGTTGAGATCTTAACTTCAGGGGAAAGAATTAACAGCAATGTCCTCTATTTTATAAATCACTGATGGCTTTCTGGATATGAAAGCTCAGCTTCAGTTGAACCTTTATATTGTCTCTGGAATTGTATTAACTTTTTATCCACCATTTGTACAGACTAACCTCCAATCTATCTTTGATTTGCAAAGGCGTCAGGCTGTGCAAGTTTTTACCTTTTAAATGGCTCTGCAGTTATGAGCATCTCTTTTTTTCTTAACTTCTTTATCTTGTGAAGACATTTTCAGAAGCAATAATGTTTATCATCTTGCAAACACTTGCAAGTCTGTCTTTCTACAGGAACTGATTAAATCTGCCACTGCTCCCTATTTACCTAATTTTCAGGGTAGTAAGAGAGGAATGTGGATTTACTCAAAAGTGACATCTTGACTATCTGCAAATTTTTCTCTTGATCTTTGAAACTAGACCATTACCTTTTATTTTCCTTGGGTATATCAGAGACATAAGACTGAAAGCTCATTAAAGAAATTACTTTTTCAGTTTTATCCTGAGGTAGTTCACAACCAGTGGCCGAATGTGCTGCCCCAGTATCAGTTAAAATTAATTTACATGGTCCACCCTATACCTTTATAAAAGATGTTTCTTCCATACCCATGGATAGTGAGCAAGAAAAAATAATGAGTTGTGGATGAGTTGCAGTATTAGTCACTACAGTGTTGTCTAACATGTCATTTTCTTTATGAAATAATAGTGCAGTAGGATCTAGGCCTACTCTTGCCTGTTTCTGATTCTTTTGATTAGATCAAGTATCTGAATCAGGTAAAAGAATTCACTCTTTTCTTGGTTTATACTCACAGAAGAGGTAGGCAACACCTACATTCTTTACAAATGTTGACTATAGAATGTTCTTTAACTTGGTAACTTCTGTATTAATCTTTACAAACTGAGACATCTTGAACTCTTGTTTCTGCTTTTTATTACTGCAGTTTTCCAGTCCATGACTAAAACTTGAGGACATTTGGAAAAACTAATTTTTTCTTGTCGTGAATAGTCAAGTCTACTGGTTTACTCACCTTGTCTATCACTGTGTTACATAGAATATGTCTCTATTAGAAATGCCAGTTATCTGTTTTACCCAAGTTTACACAATTAGTGCAATTAATCACATTACATGTGGCTCTTTATTTAGTTTTGTATTTATTTATTTGCATCTGTTCAAGGGGATAGTCCATCTGAGTTATTCATGACTCCTTGTTTTAAGCAGAGATCTGAGAAGTTAAAGCTCAAGGAAACAATATTCAGAAATCTGCATAATCAAAGTTAAAGAAGATTTTTAGCGTTCATGTCAACAACTATAAAGAGGGGGAAATGTAGGTGGGGGGACAACTGATTAACCAGGAGAGGAAGAGCAGGAACAGGCTTTAGAGTTAAGGAGATGGGTATGAAGATTGTTTTCTAGGAACTGTTTTGCATTTGAGATTGTCTGAGGGCTGCTGGCATCTTGTTCCAATGCATTTGTCTTTAGAATGGAGTTCTCCTTTTGGACAGTACCACTTTCTCAGTGATATTAGGGAAGGACACTTGGATGGTTGTTGCAGTGAGGGCTGCTTTTAGTTGGGTTGTATTGAAGATTGCTGGTAAATTCCATCCAGTTGGTTTCATGTTGAACAATAAAAAAACCCCCTTTTTTTACTTTTTTAGAAATTTGTTTTTTTTTTTTTAACTTGGTAACTTCTGTATTAATCTTTACAAACTGAGACATCTTGAACTCTTGATGTTCGTCGTGTTTCAATGTTGCAGTCATGACTGTAGGGTTCTCCCCTGCCGGCAGGCAGTCCTCGGTCGGCCAGAATCCCAAAGTCTGGGTCCGGCATCGGCTGCTCAGCCATGCTCCCTGACGTCAGAGCGCCAGGAGTACAAAGCTGACAGCCGACGCCATGTTCTCCAGTCTTTCTTGCCGTGCAGTGATAGCAGTTCGCAAGTGCCAGTCGGCTGACTCCTGACAATTTTTACTAAAACGTACTTCAGTCTGAAGACTTTCTTTTCCTACTCAAAGCTAAGTACCCCGTTGGGGAAACTTTTTTCTTGCTCCAGTCCGATGTCAGAAAAAGTTAATAATTGTATTTCATGTGGGAAGCAAATACGTCATAAGGATTTTCATTATTACTGTATTCCTTGCTTAGGCCCTGACCACGACGTAGCTAGTTGTCAGTTTTGTGCTAGATTCAATCAACGTACAATTAAACGAAGGTACGATTTTGCATTTCATTATTTCGTAGGCTTTAATTACAAAATGTCGCCGGATACGGTTCTGCCACCGGAGTTCACAAACGACGCAAGGACAAAGACAGGCCTCCGAGGTCCAAATCAGACGAGCATCGCATAAGCAGAGCCAGCTTCAGGTTCGCCGTCGTCAGTGAGGCGCCTTTGCAGCTCCCCTGTCATCGGCCATTTCAGAACCGATGGTCAAACGGACTCCCCACGAGGAGCCAACTAGGCCTTTGAATATTTCTGTTGCAGGACCTTCGGACAATGCTCCTTCGGATGGGTCCGGAGCTGCTTTGCAGCTACCGGCTTCCGAAGGGGTTTTCAGGCCTACTCAACTTCTAATAAAGGCAAAACCAAAGGCAAAGACTCCTTCCAAATCAAAGACTGCAGCCCAGGCCTCTTCTGATCCGGCACCCAAGTCTCAGAAACAGTTACTCAAGATGGCTGAAGACTTACTTACTATGATTAGGGTTCACATCCCTCCAGATAAAAGCGCTTGGCAGGAAGTGTATTATGACTCCTCTGATCAGGTTTCTTTTTCTTCAGTTTCTTCTTCTGACCAGGAATTTTCTTTCCCTTCTTATGAGGATTCTGATGCTGAGGAATCAATTCCTTCAGCTTCTCCCCCTGAGGATTTTTCTTTTGGGGAAACTTTGCATGAAATGAGGGAACATTTTCACTGGAAGGACAGGAGTACTCGGAATCTCAGAAAAGTCTTAGGGATTTTCTTCTTCTTCCCCAACATAGACCCCTGGCTATTCCTCCTATTTTGGATATTGTGTATGATGCTTTTTCGGAGGCTAACTTAACTCCTGACTCTTTTCCTCCAGCTCCTGTTAAGCCAGACAGATATTATAGGGTTCCTGAATCCCACCAGTTTTTATATAAGAATCCTACTGCTGATCCTGAAACCATTTCTCAGGGTCCTATAGGGTTAAGGCCGCTTCTGCTAAAAACCCCATTCCCACTGAGAAGGATTCCAGATCTTTAGAAAGATGGGGCAAAAAAGTGTACACTTCTGATACTCTATCTATTAGGGCTTTAAACTGTCAGTTTCATATGCTGAAATACCAGCAATTTCTTCTGTCTGTTTTAAAACAAAAGTTAACTTCCATTTCCGCCTGTGCAGATGATAAGGAATAACATGACTTAATGCATGCCACTGAACAAGTTGGGAAGCATGGTTTACACTGTGGATTTGATGCCTTGGAGGCTTCTTGTAGGGCTGCTGCCTCTGGCACAGTCATTAGGAGGCATGCATGGTTAAAGGAACAAAACTTGCCAGATCAAGTAAAAGCTAAATTATTGGATGCTCCTGTTCAGCATAATGTTTTGTTTGGATCTAAAGCTGAAGAGGTGATAAAGAAGATGGAGGACAAGGCAAAATCCATGCAAATGGTCAAAGATTTCTTACAAGTACAGCCACCCAGATTTAGTAGGAATTGGCCTACTAAAAATTGGTCCTTTCCCAATTCTGACAGGCCTCAGAGGGGTAGGTATAGACGCTCCCGAGGAAGGCCTCAAATGCAAGCCTCTTATAGACCAAGACAGTGGACTGCTTCCACCCCTAGAGGAGGAGAGGAGAGGACAGGTTGCAAGCTCATAGAAAACAGACTCAATGACTCCCTCTGTTGGGCTGCAGGAACTTCTTGCCTGGAAGCCCCTCTCGGAGGAAAACTTTCTTTTTTTCACCTAAATTGGAATCATATAACCCAAGACAAGTGGGTTCTGGATGTGGTTTCAAGATGTTACAAATTCCATTTTTATACCCTACCAAGACCAAGCGGATGGCCGGATCTTCCAAAACATCAGGTCAGAGGCCTTAAACCAGGTGGAAGCTCTCTTGGCTATGAAAGCCATAGAACTGGTTCCACTTTCAGAGATGAGACAAGGTTTTTACTCAAGGCTCTTTCTAGTCCCCAGAAAGCAAAATTCATGGAGACCCATTCTGGATCTGTCAGTCCTGAACACTTTTCTCGAGATACCAAAATTCAAGATGCTTACTCTACAGCAGCTACTTCCAATGCTGACCAAGAATGCATGGATGGTAACTTTGGATTTAAAGGAGGCATATTTACACATTCCCATCAGGCAAGAATGCAGAAAATACCTCAGGTTCAAGTCCGGATCGAGGCACTATCAATTCTCTGTGCTGCCCTTTGGATTGTCTACTGCGCCCAGGGTCTTCACCAAATGCCTGGCTCCAGCAGTAGCTTATTGCAGACTCAAGGGAATTCAAATTTTCCCTTATCTGGATGACTGTCTAATTCAGGCAGACAGCAAGGATGTCTTACTGCAGCATCTAGAATTTGTTCAGAATCTTCTCAAGTTCTTGGGATTCACTGTAAACATAAAAAAGTCAAATTTGACACCCTCTCAGCAGATAACTTTTCTGGGTGCTCTTCTCAACACAACAACCCAGATGGCATTTCTGACATACGAAAAACAATTACAGCTGGCTTCAACTTTCAAAACCTTGGCAACATTAACTCAGCTATCTGCAAGGAAATTCCTGCAGGCTTTGGGTTACATGACCTCCTGCATCCTTCTCGTACCATATGCAAGACTACATATGAGGAAAATACAGTGGTACCTAAAAAGTGTATGGTCTCAGCATTGCCACAGTTTAGACATACAGATTACCGTCCTGCCTTGTCTTCAAAAGGAATTCCTTCGGTGGTCCAAGGCATGTACTCTAAACAAAGGAAAGCCCTTCAGTCTGCCTCCAGCCACTCAGATACTAACCACAGACACCTCAGATTATGCATGGGGAGCCCATTTTCAGGGCAACTGTCTGCAGGGCCTTTGGACAAAGGATCAGAAGCTCCTGCATATCAATTTAAAAGAAATGTTAGCCGTTCAGAAGGCTCTATTGGCCTTCAGGAATCCTACTGATACGAACAGACAACAGCACAGTTATGTGGTACATAAACAAGCAAGGGGGATCTCATTCCTATCCCCTTTGCAGACTAGCCATGAATCTATGGAACACAGCTCTAGCTTGCAAACTGGACCTTCAAGCTCAGTTTTTACCAGGGAAGCAAAACTTCCTGGCAGACAGTCTGAGCAGGAACCTGTTGGACCCACACGAATGGATGCTGGACACCGAAATATTCAAGATGATTACAGCAGTCTGGGGATGTCCTCACATAGACCTCTTTGCATCCCACCTCAATCATCAACTACAGATTTTTTGCACCAGGACATTCCACGAACTAGCTTGGAAAGTGGATGCACTATCATTCAGTTGGAGAAACCTCTCGGGGTATGCCTTCCTGCCTCTACCTCTTCTTCCAAGGGTGTTATTAAAGATCAAACAGGACAAGCCCAAGATGATAATCTTGCTGGCCCCAAATTGGCCTCGACAGTTTTGGTATCCAACACTGAAAAACCTTTGTCTGGAGCCCCCTTGGGTTTTACCACAGACTCCGAACCTTCTGTCCCAACACCAGGGTCAGGTTCTGCACTCCTATCTCAAAACTCTCAGCCTGGCGGCATGGTTAATCCAGGGTCTATGATTCATTCTCTCCTACCCAAGCAGGTTATGGATGTCATTTTAGAAGACAGACGTCCTAGCACTAGAAAATCTTATGCAGGAAAATGGAAAAGATTTTGCTCCTGGATGCAGGCTCGGGATTCAGATCCTCTTATTCCTAACATTCCTCTGATTTTACTTTACCTGACAGACCTCTTTCATAAGGGTCTCTCTTTCTCTTCCATAAAAATACATGCTTCTGCTATTTCTGCTCATTATAATACAGACCCTCCAATCTTTTCCCACCAGCTCATGAGACAGTTTCTCAGAGGAGCTAAGAACTTAAGGCCCCCTAGATCTCCTCCCATTCCTGCTTGGGATCTCAACTATGTTTTGGAAAAGCTCACCTTACCTCCTTTTGAGCCTGCTGCCACATCTGACATCAAGTTTTTATCTTGGAAGACAGCCATCCTGTTAGCTCTGACCTCTGCCAGGAGAGTTTCAGAGTTGCAAGCTCTTATGGCTGTGGAACCTTATATTATTTTTCATCAAGACAGGGTATCTTTAATGACCAATCCTACTTTCATGCCTAAGGTGGTTTACAAAGTGGCTTTAAATCAAACTATTCACTTGCCAACTTTTTTCCCACTCCTCAAAATAAAGGGGAAAGGATCTTGCATTCCTTGGATGTACACAGACAACTACATTTTTACCTGGACAGAACCAAGGACATCAGGAAATCAGGGCAATTGTTTGTTTCTTATGCTTCAAGTTCCCAAGGTAAAGCCATTTCAAAACAGACCATTTCTAAATGGATTGCTCATGGAATCAGATTTTGCTATTCACACCATGGAAAGCAAATCCCATGGAGTATAACAACTCACTCTACCAGAGCTGCTGCCACTTCAGCTGCCTTCCTCAGGAGAGTTCCTACCAAAGACATTTTGGAAGCTGCAACTTGGAGTTCAGTGCATACTTTTTCCAAGCACTACAATCTACCTCTCTACTCTAAGTCTAGGGCAGGCTTTGCTTCTGCAGTCTTGCAGGGCCTTTTAGCTGCCCCCTCTACTTTATGACCACCTCCCTTTTATTCTGCTTTGGGATTCAACCCTACAGTCATGACTGCAACAGTGAAACACAATGAACATAGTACAGTTGTGTACACTTACCATAAATGTAGATGTTCGAGTGTCTTCACTGTTGCAGTCTGGGTTACCCTCCCTCCTGTCCCCTCTTATTTTTTCCTTTGTGTGGTTCCCTTCTTCACCCTTCTTCTGAGGTGTATTTGCAAAGGGTATGGGATCTTACTCATTTTGGAACACCTGGCATCTGGGGCAAGAAAAACTGGAGAACATGGCGTCGGCTGTCAGCTTTGTACTCCTGGCGCTCTGACGTCAGGGAGCATGGCTGAGCAGCCGACACTGGACCCAGACTTTGGGATTCTGGTTGACCAAGGACTGCCTGCCGGCAGGGGAGAACCCTACAGTCATGACTGCAACAGTGAAGACACTCGAACATCTACATTTATGGTAAGTGTACACAACTGTACTTTTCTGCTTTTTATTACTGCAGTTTTCCAGTCCATGACTAAAACTTGAGGACATTTGGAAAAACTAAATTTTTCTTGTAGTGAATAGTCAAGTCTACTGGTTTACTCACCTTGTCTATCACTGTGTTACATAGAATATGTCTCTATTAGAAATGCCAGTTATCTGTTTTATCCAAGTTTACACAATTAGTGCAATTAATCACATTTCATGTGGTTCTTTATTTAGTTTTGTATTTATTTATTTGCATCTGTTCAAGGGGATAGTCCATCTGAGTTATTCATGACCTGTTTTAAGCAGAGATCTGAGAAGTTAAGCTCCGAAAGTATATTCAGAAATATGCATAATCAAAGTTAAAGAAGATTTTTAGCGTTCATGTCAACAACTATAAAGAGGGGGAAATGTAGGTGGGGGGACAACATTAACCAGGAGAGGAAGAGCAAGAACAGGCTTTAGAGTTAAGGAGATGGGTATGAAGATTGTTTTCTAGGAACTGTTTTGCATTTGAGATTGTCTGAGGGCTGCTGGCATCTTGTTCCAATGCATTTGTCTTTAGAGTGGAGTTCTCCTTTTGGACAGTACCACTTTCTCAGTGATATTAGGGAAGGACACTTGGATGTTTTTTTTTTTTTTCTCAATAAACTTTTTATTTTTACAAAAAAAAAAAAAACATAATAAAACAGTTACAATGATGTTATTGAACAATGATGTAAATATATTATAACAACCTTTATAGAAAAAGAGAAGAAAAAAAACTGTAAGTAGAAGTAACTAAATACCTATAACATGAAAAAAAAACAATACTATATTACACTACTATAAAAATATAAGTAAAAAATCAAAAGAGATGTAGTATAAAAAAATAGTTTTGTAAAAAAACATGTAATATACTACCAAAGGTCACTAAAAGTTTTCTTCACAAATATATTCACAAATAATAATTCCCTTTATAAAATAATAACACTTTTCGGTTTTCATAGTTTTTTTTCTTCCTCTTTCTTTCTTAGTATGTTCCTAAATGTGCAATACTTGGATGGTTGTTGCAGAACAGTGAGGGCTGCTTTTAGTTGGGTTGTATTGAAGATTGCTGGTAAATTCCATCCAGTTGGTTTCATGTTGAACAATGTATTGGTGAGTATTGCTAGGGAGACTGGAAGCAAATTTTGCTATTTCATTGTAACATTGCTCTAGTCTTTGTTGTTGAGTACTATGAAGGCTAGTATAGATTAGGGCAGCATAGAGTGGACTTGGTAGGAATTAAGTATAGGCTGCAGCCATTCAGGCTTGAACTGAGAGACAGGTTTCTGGTCCTGTATAAGGCATCTAGTGTTTGATGAGTTTTGTTTATGACAGTAGATATACGGAGATCAGGTTTTATTTATTATTCAGGATAACTCAGAGGAGCTTGGACAATGCCTGGGGTAATATTTTTGGAAAACTTAATCTTTAGAGTCAACAATTGCTGTACATGAATTATGAAATGCTGAATTATTCATTGTCAGATTTGCTTTCTGTAGATATGCAATAATTCCAAGAGTAATGTCTATTTTGTAAGCACCTTGTTTCAGGGAGATGGAGTCTGTCTATCTGGAATCAGTATTGTCACAGAAACAGAGTGGAAATATCTGTTATAATCCATTGACGTCATTGTATAACTCAGTTATCTAAGACTTCTTATGTCATACTGATAACTGCATTAAAGTGATGAATAAAATTGATATGATTTTGTCCTATCTCACATTCATTCTGTACTGGTTGGGTTCTGAACTGATCCTCAGTTCCAACTTGGCCATTTACAAAATCTTGATGTCTTCAAGTAGCTTCTGGTTTACATCCTATCCCATGATGCACTAGGGAATTCTCCAGATTTCGTTTGCTGGTAAACAGATCAGGTGCTTCAACTGGCTTTGGCTTTCTTTCACAAATATTTACTTCTTTATAGAAAAAAACATAATTTTTTTCTCTGTTGTGGTTTAAAATTGTTTTTCTCCTTTTTCTTTACATAATGAACTTATTAGCCTGTTCATTTTATTGCTGTTTATCTGTGGACGTCACTTTCTATTTTAAGGCCTAAATTTCCCCTATCCTGTGTGATATAGGCTCCTTTTGAGCAGTAGTTTTGTTACTTAGTTTAAAAAAGTATGTTAATAGTTAAGTAAAAAGTTGGCTTAGCTGTCTGTGCTTTTTGCTATCCAATGATTGAACTGTGCTGTGTGTTGTAAGTATACGTTTCCTTTGTTATCTTTGGTATATATATCGAGAGAAGGATTGTTGTTCTAGTTTTCTGTTTAACCCGTTTGAGTTAGAGGGCTTTTTTCCACGTTATATAGATTATTTTGGTGTGCAGTGTTTTTACTGTGTTCTTTGAACTCCAAGTTAGCTTGTTTTACATAGAGAGCAGCTTAGCCCGTTTTAGTTAGACAGCTTTTTTCCCTTGTTTATTCCCTACCTAGAGTTATTATTGGTGTGCTGTGGTCATTATAGTGTGGTGTGAACTCAGCTATGTCAAAGCAAGCAAAAGATACAAAACCCTGGGGGTTTAAAAGTGCACTAAGTGTACACAGAAGATATCTGTAACAGATGGTCATACTGCCTTGGAGCAGTACACTTGCAAGAGTCTTGGTCTATATGCCATTCGTTCACTTCTAAGGTTCTTCTCAAACAAAAGAACAAGTTGGTTTTAAAATAATTGCTAAAACGTCTTCATGTTTTAGAAGAAGGTCAGAGCCTAAAAAAACAGAAATCTGACAGATCTCACAAAAGGTCCTCTTCAACTTCCTCGGACCAATCAGAACCTTCCAAGAAGTTGCCAAAAATTTCTGCTTCGCAACCAATATCTGTCAGGTCTGAGAGACCATCTACCTCTGCTCCTCCTAGGTTGGAACCATTGATATTTCATGTTTGAAGGCAGTCCTCAGTATTGGAGCCGGTTTCTCCAACCCTAAGACCTCCTATCTTACAAGCTGCAAGTTCCCCTGCTCCCTTCTCTCGATCCTCCAGGAGCCTTTCTGATGATGATGTGGATCATGTGGTGTGGAGACTTTTGAGGGCACTGGTGCTAGGCAAATTTTTATCGGAGCTGACTCATAGGGTTTTGGAACTGACTCAACCTGCCTTGTCACTGCCAATTCCTCCTCTGACCCATCTCGGGCTTTCGGAGCCTGAATGTGTGGAATCGATAGTAGTGGAACTGTTGGAACTGAGACCTGTTCCAGGATCTTCAGCTCTGACTACTGCTCCAACTTAGTTTGTGCTGTCTGAGCTCGAGGAGTTTAGAAGCTGACTCTCTCTGGTCAGGTCTGGGGAGGACAGTTGAATGGGACATTTGTTGGATCCGAACTTTGCTTCTTGGGGCTTCGGCACAGGTGAGCTCAGCTCCTACATCGGCTTCGGAGCCAACCCCTGTGGTGCTGGGGATGTCTTCTGGTTCTTCAGAGTCAGGAGCCTCTTTGGATCATGGAGGGGGCACCTTCGAGGCAATGAGGAGAGTGCTGTCCCCACGGGCATCTCCACTCTTAGATCCATTCATTCCTCCCCCTAAGACACCAGTGTCCGTCTCAGCACAACTGCATCCACACAGACATGGAAACCCATGGCCTCAAGATGCCCCAGCGGGTGAGCCCCTCTCTACCAAAACCTCCCCAGAATACCCTTCTGAGGAGGTCCCTCAGAAGAGATTATGCAAGAGGAAGCATTTGGACTCCCCAGAAGAGTCACTTATGTCAGACACAGACCTCGATGACTCAGAAGGGTCCCCATGGTCACCCTCTGAGAGTGTCACCTTTGCAGACATCCTAGAAATACTTAAGCAGAGAGGTGGCTTGAAACCCATCAACCCTTCTAAAGAGGAGTCTGTTTACCTGAAGGCCTTTGGGTCTTGTCCTTCAGCCACTTGAGTGTCTCAGCCTTTCGACGAACTTATGAACCTAGTTTGTTGAAAGGCATGGGAGACTCCAGATTCAGTGGAGTTCATCCCTCAGAGACCAAATAAATTTATCACATCTCTCAAGGATAAGATCTGTCTTACAAAAGGTGTCCCAGTAGATGCTATGGTGGTGGCAGTGGCCACAAAAAAGGAACTTTAACAGATGTCCCCGTCTGTCCATCCTCCAAACAAAGACTCTCAGACAATGGACACATATGGAAAGCACACCTTTACACTCAGGTCCCTGAATTATCTCACACATTTTACCAGATTATAGAGAGATCTCCTGAAGGAGCTAGGAGATGCTCTCCAAGGTTCTGTAGCTGTGGGAGTATCAGATAAGGTTACCTCCCAGCTCTCCACCTTAAATTCAGTAGTAAACTCCTCCATGAGGCTTATTTTCTATGCAGCTGATGGAGCGAGTAGGGCATCGAGTTCAGGTATTGCTCTGAGGAGGCATTTCTGGATGCACTTGTGAAACTTTGCAGAGCCCTTCAAGTCTACATTTGTAAATGCCCCTTTCGATGGCTCGCCATTATTCGGCCCTAAAGTGAAAGACACACTAATCAGGTGTGAGCAAGAAGGAAAGACTCTCTCTGCCATAGGCTTCTGTTTCTTCCCTACCTTCTAGACTGTAACCAAAAGGTCAAAAGGGGGGGTGTGGTTCTGGAAATCCCAGAGAGTTTTTTCAAGATTCTTCCCCAAGGGGCAGAGGGGGAAGCAGTAATGGAAGATGCCGGCCATGTGGCAGAGGGGGTCCACAGAACCAGAGTGACAGGGAATCCTTCCTTGGCAAGCCCTACCAGTGCTCCTGAAAGGAGGCCCACCTACCAACTTCTGGAGGCACTGCAGTCAATTCTTTCTTTTCTGAAAGAAGATGATTGGATGTGCTCTGTAGATCTCCAGGATGCATACTACCACCTAAAAATGGATAGGCAATCCAGAAGTCATTTGCGCTTTTGGCTGGGAGCCAGTCACTACCAATTTTGAGCTCTGCCCTTTGGTCTCACTATAGCCCCCAGAGTGTTCACCAAATGCATGGTAGTAGTCACTGCTCACTTGAGGCACCTTGGATTTCAAGAGTTTCTGTACCTAGACGACTGGCTCCTAACTGCCACCACTGAGCATCTACTAATAAAGGTGAGAGACACCACATTGAGACTCTGCTCTCATTTAGGAATCACAATAAATTACGAATAATCTGCCTTATTGCCATCTCAGTGTACTACCTTTATAGGAGCAGATGTAGACACTTCAGAAATGTTAGTAAAGCTTCCCCCAGAAAGAGTACAAACCCTTCGGCATCAGATCATCAGTCTACTGTTCAAAAGGAAAGTTCAAGCAAGGACAGTTCTAAAATTATTAGGGACCATGGCAGCAGCAATAAACTTAATTCCATTGGCACGGCTGCTACTGTTCACTCAGTGCTCCATGCAGGAACTACCCATGTCCCACCATATCATAATAACCAAATCTTGCAGGAGAGATCTTTGTTGATGACTTCACTCGACTCATGTGACTTTAGGTTGACCGTTTGTTTTCCCACAACCTTTAGCCACAGTGACGACAGATGCTTCCCAGATTGGGGGGGGGGGGCATTACCAGGAAAGACAGTCCAGGGCACTTGGCGAGATCATGAGGCCCATTTGCACATCAATGTCCTAGATATGAGAGCAGTGCTCTTAGTGTTGCAAACATTCTAGGACTCTCTTCCGCTGGGTATATTGTAATTCAAACAGCCAACATGTCAGTTGTATGGTACATAAACAAGCAAGGAGGAACCAGATCCTACCCCCTTTGTAGAGAGGCCCTGAAAGTATGGCAATGGGCGACCTCCTTCCAATGCTTTCTGATAGCAATGCATATCCCAGGGAAATCCAACGTGATAACAGACAAACTCAGTAGGGTTATTCTGATGCCGCACGAGTGGTCCCTAAAGCAAGAGGTAGCGGAGATGATTTTCTGAAAATGGGGCCAGCCTTGCTGTGACATTTTTGCCATGTTCAAGGGATGCACTTGTACACGATTAGCCCACGGGTCTCCTCTATGCCTTCCCTCCCGTTCCGTTGATGCCCAAAGTTATTCAGAAAGCCAGTGTATTGAGAATGACATTAATACTTATTGCCCCATACTAGCCTCGTCAAATCTGGCTCCCCTTCCTGTGGCCTCATCTTCAGGAAGAACCTTGGATTCTGGACCCAGTTTCAGATCTCTTGACTCATCCGTTGGGACTTTTCCATCTTTCTCTTCAAACCCTCAAGTTGACAACATGGCTGCTCCAATTCCAAACATAGCCAAGCTACCTAACCTTTCACCTTCAGTTAGCATATCCTGATTTCTTCTCATAAAGCTTCTACAAGGAAATTATATGTCACCAAATGGAAAATATTTTTCTCCTGGGCCATAGAAAATCATATTGACCCTTTCTCTGCACCTGTATCTTCTATACTGGAGTTCATAGCAAATCTTTACTGTTCGAGTTCAATTAGCAGCGATCTCTAATTTCCATGTAGGGGAAATGAGGCCAAATGTTATGTCCCACAGACTTTTCAAAGTCTTTTTGAGTGTACCATTCTGTTAAGGCTGCCCATTAAACCTCCTTTTATATGTTATATCAACGAGATATTCATAGGCAATTATGTTTCTTTTTGCACAGAACAAAAGACTTTAGGAAGACTGACCGATTATTTGTCTCCTTCTCAGACCAAAAAAAGGTGCCCCAGTTGCTAAGATTACTCTGCCAGATGGTTGTCGGACTGGATTACATTTACATACAAATCTCAAAGCAAACAACTTCCCGACAAAGTAAGAGGTCATTCTACCAGAGCTGTGTCTAGCTCTTTGGCCTTTTGGGCTAAACTGCCAATCGATACCATTTGTGCTGCAGCAACATGGGCAAGACCTCATACTTTTATTACTCATTACAAAGTTGATTTGGTCTCCAGGGACAGGGCCTCCTTTGGATCCACTGTTCTGAAGAATATTCTCCCTTGAGCCACCCAAGAAAGATGGTGCTAGGGACGCTGTCCCAACCAGTATAGAATGAAGGCAAGATAGGACAACATCACATAAAGAAGTTATGTACTCACCATAACGTTCCATGTGTGTTGTCCCTCTCGCCTTCATTCTTACATCCCACCCTCCTATCCCCAGCCTTTGGTTCCTGTAGGACCGAGAGGATTTATTTGATGTCTAATTCTGTCTCTGACCCTTTTTTAGGGTTGTAAACTTGTAAAATTGTATGTGTATATACTTGTTTATCAGCAAACAAGATCTGAGGAATTCCCTAGTGCATCATGGGATAGGGTGTAAGCCACGAGCTACTTGAAGACCTCGAGCTTTTGCAAACGTCAGAGTTGGAACCGAAGATCGATTCCAAAATCAACGAGTATAGAATGAAGGCGAGAGTGACAACTCACATGGAACATTATGGTGAGTACATAACTTCTTTTTTGTAGTCACTAGACACATCAACTGGAGTTTTCAGCTAGGCTAAGTAGTGATGGATCGTGCTCAGGCAACTGGTTATATAGTCATAAGAGGCTATGCATATCTAGTAACAGTGGATGATACTGTGGAGACATGACTATGTCCATGTAGAAAAATGTGTCAAGTTTTCCTAGAGTACAGTTCTGGGAATAGTCTTATGAAAATCTTTAAAAAATATGTGAAACATAATTCAGTTTATTCATCTCATCTCTTCACTTCAGGAAAATTATTCTGCATTTAATAAATGAACTTGAATGGTTGCCAAAAATAGTCAGTTACTTTTACACGTCACATCAACTATTATCAGCTAATGTGAAAATCTGAAGATTTTTTGGCATACGTAGGGTTCAGACATCACAGGAATAGCTCATTTTACTTCAGCTATGACCAACGGATTTCAGCTTATTCTTGCTGATTGTTGTTGGCAAACATTAGCAGGCATTAAGCACTTTGCTAAGAATGTTTGTGAAGAAGATATGATCAGTGTATACTTCTCATTTTCATTTAAAGCTTAAACACTTGTAACACTTTGTATGCTCTTGCAAAGTATGGATTAATCATCTTTGACACTGCTGCATCTAGAATTCAAATTCTTGTCATGCAGTTTAACACTTTTGTGAAACATTTGCCACCTGGAACTGTCACTGCATAGTTACTTAAAAACTTGCATTAAACTAAATAACCAGTGTTGAGGGTCATGGCAGTGTTTTGCCATATTAATGCAGAGTTTTACTTCCTGCCTGTGTTTAGACAGTTAAAATGTAATGTCCATCTATAGTACACGTGGATGTAAATTAATATCAAGTGGTTGAAACTTCCATTTGTACTTGTCTGCCTTCTTTTAAACATCATCCTTACTAACATTAAACCAGAAGACAATTTATTTATACATATCATATGTCTATTTTTTTTTAAAGTCCTAGAATGCAACATATTCAAGGTTTCCCATCTGGAGCATAGAGTACAATATTTTGCTGCCTTTAGACAATTCTTCCTCATAGCTATACTGTGTATATACCGCAGAGAGGCATTCTTGAGAAAATATCCGATATATTTAATAAAATTCAGTTGTCAGTTTACTGGATCTGAGTTGGTTCTTTCTGCATCTACCATGTTCATGCTGAGAATTCTCTTGTACTCCATTGTCATGGATTGACTCACCATTGTTAAAAATCTAGCAATTACTAGTCTGACCCATAGAAAATTGTGCATCCTGTGCTGCATGATAAAACAAGTAGCGACATTTTATTTCTAAAAGGTAAATTGTCAGGAAACTACATATTAGTAGTAATATGTTCATTTGTCTCTGATGGACAGAGGCAGCCAGTAAATTACCCTTATATAAATCAGATTTTTGAATCATATTTGGGTTGCATGCCTGGGCTTATAATGGCTCTAGTGGTCCTTAGTCTAGTATACACCTGTGAACCTATTTGGCAGTTCACAAGAAACATTAATTGGATTTCACAGAGTTTCAGCATTAACAGTGTAAACTATATAGAAACCGTCAGTCTAGCAAAGTGTGGAAACCAATATGCACTGTTTATTTGTAGCGCATTATCAAATTATTAAAAATATTCCTACTTCTAATTAGTATATTGAGATTAGAACAAGACTGTTTTACACATATGCATATTTATGGATCAGTAAAGTGACATGTAAACATATGATCATATTTGTGAATTTTTCCAAGAAAAAGTATTCTCCTAAAACTGGAAGGGATGTAATGAATTAGATTTTTATAAATAAGAATTGCATCTAAGTATTTCATAATGCTTTTTTTTCAAATCTTCTTGAGAATGACTGTCGCAAGAAAATGCTTTGAACTATTAGTTTAGATACATGAGGCAGGAGTTGGTGGAGAGCACCTATTCAGATACTGAAAAAAAGAGCTAAACGTGTAAAGAAATACAGAGAATCATGCAAATAAGGAACAAAGAAGAGAGTCTTTGCTAAGGGAACTAATTTATATTTTACCTTGTTGATTTAGACCCAGATTAGGCATAATCCTAATAATTAGATGTAGATTTAAACATGAGGAAATTCTACCGTTATTCCAGCATTGTGAAGAAACCCTGATACAAGATGTAGTAAGACTACTTGTAAAATGAAGTACAGTATATCAGGGACAGTGCAGTGTGGTGTGGCATGACTGACATTTGCATCCAAAGGGATGGTCATGTAGGAAATACAGGACTGGTTATGGTTTTATTCTACAGTGACACTGACTCCTTCACTGTAGATTTGGTGAAGGTTATATAAATATATTTTACTTTTTTTTGAAAATAAGAGTATTAATGGTTCTGATAACCTTACTGGATTCACAAAGCAAAAAGATTTTATCAAACAGGAAACATACCTGTGCTTAATGCGCAGGGTTAATCTGCATAGTTTAGGTCATTACTGTTCAGATTCCACAGTATGCAGAGCATGTGTAGATGATCCAAAATAGATTTTACAAACAGCATCACAGCTCACTTTCGTCAGGCACTGGCTTGAATGGTAAAGTAACATGCTTGTCAGAGTCAGTTATACGTTTAACTTACTTAATGGCACCCAGGTTACAGCAAACCAGAGTTCATTGGCTGTGGTCTGTAATACTTTACAGAATGACTTGTATATTAATCAAATGGCACTGGACATGGAAAATGGGAGATTACTGATGAGATTAGTACAGATATTACTGAAATGGTGTTACAGTAATAAGAGGATGACTGTTTATGATTTTTATGTGTAATTTTACCAGAGCTATGACTTTTAGTGCTTAGAAACTACAGAGGATGAGAATGAGATTAGCTAGAAATAGATTATGTACTTGACAAACAAGGAAACAGGCATGTGGCTATCGGAGAACTTTGAATGAGTACTTCTGATAATAAGTACCTTTATCCAGAAAAAGTGAAATAATATAAGTTGTGTGCTGTAAAGCACAACATTTCAATTTCATTTAATAAAAACATATTCTGCTAGGGTTGTTATTTAGCATTAGAAATATGGTTTTACAGGTTATTTCAGCATTTTAAAGAGTTTGTTTTGTGTATATGATTTACACTAAACATGATGTATAATCAAACAAACACAGATACAAATAAACACAGGATATGATTTGTGTATTACCTGATAAGATAAATCAGATTTTTTCAAGGGATACCTATTCCATCTTATTAGCATATTAATACAATCTGAATAATAAGATTTTCCCTTTGGCAACTTCACATCTGAATGACAAGATTTTGCTGACAAATACAGTTGATGACAACTTTTGTAGTTATCAAATGATATTTGATGTGTAAGAAACATTACTAGGTATTTCACTGTTGATACTTAATGTTTGAAATGTTTAAAACGACATTTTGATACTTGATAGTCTGTCAATTGATGTGATTATGTTCAGTGTTTATATTTTCTCTTTATTTATTTCAATTATTTAGCCCGGGCGGAGCATTGATCACAAATTACCAATTTCAATCTCTGCTTGGGAAAGCATTAAAGTTTGACAGTTAGAGAGGTGTATTGCAATACTTAAAGTATATGTGATTATACAATTGGTGAAAATATACAGGAATTATATACAGCAATACAGATAAACATGCACATATACAGTTTATCTAGAGTTAAAGAGACAGGTGAGTCTATTTATAAAACATGCACTGCATTGTACAGTTACTTATTCTTTTAACAGAGGGTTATATAGATGGCTGAGATTGCTTGAAGTATAGACTTAGGGTGTTTTGCAATGCATTAGCATAACATGAGTTTTAAGTAAGGAGGAGTTAAAACACGGAATAGGGAAGGCTGCAGAACGTCAGAGTGTATGGTTTGATTACTTTATATCACTTAAGGTGTTATACTGGCATTTTACCTTTTTCAGAAAGTGCATTTTCAACTGAGAATGCAGTTTTGGGAGAGACAATGAGTCTTTTAAGTGAGGTTGGTATAGATTCCCGGGTTTTGTGACGTAGTACAGAGAAGCAGTCATTAGTGCATTTTAGTTTTGTTTGAAGGACATGTAATTAGGGTGCAGAATGATCAAAGTTTTAAAAGTTGTAGATTGAGGAGTCTTATGTTACTCTGGAGGCAAGCAGAGGGAAAGCTTGATTTTGTAGTAGTTCAAATAGTTGTGATCTAAGAAGAAGGTCTGGCGATTGTTTGACACAAAGCCATTTTATTTTTTTGTAGTGTTTTGTAATGGTGGTGATCTTTTGGCGAATGTGGAATTATGCTGCACATTTTATTACTGACTGCTTGAGTGTGATTTTGCTTTGAAGCCTATGCTAGTAAGGGAAGCTGTATTCTATTTGGGATAGTAAAGTACTTTTTCCTATTGCAGTTCTGGACGGTATTGAAAGGAAAAGGGGGATCTAGTTAACCAAAAAGATAGTGATTTCATTTTTTTTCTGATGTCTTAAGTGTAGGAAGAAGTTGAGAGAAGGGTTTAACCAGAATTTAAGTTATTTAAATGAGTTAATATTTTCAATAGTGGCATTGTTGAGGTCAATGATTTGTAGTGTGGAGACAGCTTTGATTAGTTTTTGTTTTGTGCCAAGAACATGTTTTTGTTTTGGACGAACTGAGTATAAGTATATTGTTATTGATCAAGTGAATCAGATGGAGGAAGTCTGACTGAAGTTGTTTTTGTAAAACCTTGAGAGATTTATTTGAGATGTACTGTACCATATCATCAGTACGGGATAAGAGTGGGAGGTGAGGAAGATCCAGAGCGTTTATTCCTGTGTATATGGAGAAAAGAAGTGAGGGCAAGAATGTGTCCTTGTGAAACACTTTGCTTTAGATTAGCTAGTGGGAAAAAGAGGAAAGAATTTAAACGAAAGATTCAATTAGACAGCATTGGAACAAATGTAGGGCATCCATTCTAATGCAGATATCAAGCAGATGGTGCTGAAGTATATTTTGAACTACTAGGTCGAATGATTTTGTCAGATTGATTAAGATGGTACCTGTGAGTTGCACTTTGTCTGTCCCTGCTAGGAAATGATCAGTTAGAGTCCATAGTGTTGTTAGAGTGCTAAGGCCAGACCAGAATCCATGATGTTTGTTAAATAAGAGGTTATAGCCTGATGTATTTTTTTGTTTAATGGGTGTGAATACATTTTTTGAGGATCTCTATGGATAGAGATTGGATGGCAGTATAATGGATTAGTGGGGTTGGGTTGTTTTGGAAATGGGTTTATTAAAGTGAGTTTCTGTATGTGTGGAATAATATTTTGTATTATACAGAGATTGCATATATGCTGGAGGGGTATTGTGATATAATCAACCAGAGGAAGATGCCATTCAATCCTGAAAGACTATCAAATTTTAGGTTTTCAAGAACTGACACTGTTTTTTTTTATTTTAATATGCTTAAAGTAACATTTGTGAATGTAGAGGAGAGGTTTTGGAGGTGGGGTATGCTTGTTGTGGTCAAATAGACCTTGAGTAGTTTGATGAATTCCAATAGTAAGTTTATGGTGTATAATGTGTCTGTGGTGTTTTATGAGATGATGTTTTCTTTCTATCAGTGATTTTGTTTACCTCTTTCCATAACATGTTTGGGTGTGTTCAATAGGGAATTTTCTGTTGATTTCATTAACTGGATTGTATGCTTTTCATTAGCTTGCTCTGAGAGATTTCTGAGTTGAACGAAGGGTGTTGTGCATGTGTAATTGGACTGGCTTTCCTTTTAGGAAAAGAAACAAAATACAGGGTTGAACAATGACTCCCCATTGTTTAAATATATATTTGTCTTGACAAATTACATATTAAATAGAGGAAATTGTCAGACATTAATGAGAATATTATGCACATCTATCTTTCTAAGGTGTGCTTTTCTAATGGATTTTAATAGTCAGGATGAAATAAGATAGTTCTAAATACCAGGCATCCTTGAAAATGTACTAAATGTATTGACTCATAAAGAAAAGTCAGAATAGTGTAGTTCATACTGACATAAAGTGCTTTAGTGTATGCAAAAGCATAATGTCCATAAAATTAGAGTTCTTTTTAGCTGTTGTTTCTTAATTCCTCTGCCTGGTTATGGAAAAAACATATTTTTGATAAGAACTATTAAGACCATCTGCCCTCCATTTGTAAATAATGTAGTTACCTTATAGTAGGCTGTCTTTCATGATATGCTTATAAGATGCCTCTGTCTTCTGCTGTTAGAGAAAATCAGTATGTAACATGCCTGCTTACTATCTATGTGAAACTACTGCTAATAGGTGTGTAGAATAAGGCTGCTGTAAAGCTATTTTTACTAAGTGTGTTGGTCATGTTTTGAAGCAGGTGTAAGTAACAAGCTGTTGGAGTTGGATGTACCTCCTTACCATATACAGTACAAATATATGTGGTTTTTGATGCAGAATATATTTATTTTTGCATTTTATTTTGTTGATAAGGATAGCTACCTGGATGCTTGTTGTCAGAGATGAAAACCCTCCAATGACATTAGGAAAGACCAAACCTACAATGTCTCACTTTCTAAATTAAGGTATAGGCTGCTATATATTCATTCTAAGTGTATTGGTAATAGTTTCTTGCTTCCTGGGAAGACAAATTATCAACTAGGTCTTGCAGGTAGATTGCCTCCCACTGAAAATTAACTCATAAATATGTAGTAGTCAAACCACACTGTAAGTATCAACTCTGATTAAGTAAGTTGGTTTTGTTTACCCATGATGTATTGCAGTCATATGTAAATCACTGGAAAGTATCTACTGCTACATCATTTTCAGGGTGGAGTTATAGAAAAAAAAACAGTAAAACTAAAAAAAACAAACACCATAAGACTATAAGATGAGGAAAATTGTAGGAAATGAAATTAGATGTAAGAGATGTTTCTGAAAATGACTAATGTGCTTTAGGATGTTCTAACTATACTGAGTTTGTAACAATCTCCCAGTTGTCCTATCATTTCTGAGTCTCCATTTTTTAAATTAATGAATTAATTATTACATTTATTTATTTATATTCCATATTTGTAGTTTGGATAAGCCCACTAGACAAATTGACCCTTTTCCCGGGTATCCTGGGAAGATTGTCGTGTTAAGTGACTTGCTCAGAGTCACACAGTAGGCAAATAAATGTGGAAGAAATCAAACTATGTACCTTGGGTACAGGAAGCAGCTTATTAACAGTTTAGAGCATCAGTCATCTGCACTAACTGCCACATATTTGCTGATTCCCAGATGCAAGGCCCTTACTGTCCAACATCCAATGCCTGCCCAGTGCTGTCTCATCACATTCTGTCAAGGGTGTGAACAGGTTGACCTCTTCTGAGGATGTGGTTAGGAAAGTGTCCCCGCCTCCCTCTGTGTCCACACTGGGAATGATAATGAGTGGTTTCTGAGGTCCTATTTTTTTTAAATGGCAAAGAGGATAACAGTTCCCTCCCTTCTCCATTTTTTCACACAATCATGTGTTTTTTAATGAGAACATCCACTTGGTCTGGTCTTGTCTGCAGAGCTTCTTTCCAGAGAAATTGACAAAAGATAAGCTCCCAATTGAGAGAAAGTAGTCTTTTTTTTTTGTGTTCATACATTGATTAGCTTGTGGTCTTTTGCTATTGAAAAATTTTCTGAGAAATTATTTGTTTTTCTCACCCTCCCTTATGTAGGCCTAACAAGCCTTTGTAGATGTTGATGCCCAATTCTGTCATATCTCTCAGCTGTCCAGATTTTTGCAGAATGTTCCGATTTTTGCCTCATATTTTTGGTCTGTTCCTCATAAAATTTGGGGTTTTCTGGCAAATCACAGAAAATTGAAGTCACTAAATAATGACATACATGTGTGTTTCAGACAATATATCCTTCAGGAAATACATGCTAATATAAATCCGGCTATTCTAGCAACTTTTGGGTGGGTCTGTAAGAGCAATATTTAAAGTTTGTCCCTATTTTTGGCCATGGCCCTTTGTTTTCCCATTATCTGGGGGTTTGTCCACGTTTCTTCCACTAAGAGGTTGAGAGGTATGGATTCCTCATAAGGATTTACATTTTAAGTTCTCATTTTCTATTGGAGCAACTGATCTCATGGCAGGCTGCCAAATTAATTTACTTCGATTTTAAATGTAAAACTTTGAGAATTAACGAAACCTCACTTCATGTGGGTTTGATACAAAAGAGCCTAGAAGCCATTAGGGAACCCTCTGAGCAGCCAATGATTTCCAGAGCAGAATTTATAACTGTTAAAAAAACAATGAGAAAATAGCACCATCCAAAGAAACTGAGGGAGACAGGACCATTTAAAGGACACTTTGAAGGAGTGGAAGACTGCTTCATCAGCAATATATAGGTTCAAGGATACCGTTTATAGTGAAGTGATTTCCTGGGATGCTGAGATGACATCAGCGTTATTTATTAGCTTCTGACTGACCCCTCCAGAGGCAAACATGCTGAAGGCTGCTAAAGCATCCTCCCAAGTCTCAAATCAGGGAGATGATATGCCAGAAGTGGGGGACATGTTTGCACAATTCTGGTGGAAAGGAGAGAATGATACCAGTGCTCATCGAACATCAACTCATATCAGGGTAAGACTGATACATATTTTCTGGTCATCCAGAAAGCCTTATTCGGTCATATTAACAATTTCATGATAGTTTCTGCCTTCAGAGACACAAACATATTACCAGTATTCACTAGCCACCTTGGAACCATCACAGAGTTCAGTGTCACAACTAGCCATTTCCATACCCAGTTTTGGGATATTAGCAGAGGTGCTTTTCACTACGTGTCAGAACTCACAAAAGATGTCTTGTCAAAATTGTATTTTGGGCACCCAACTCCGTGACGAAAGAAAAGGGGGTATTGCCTTCCAGGGAATATGAGTCTTATTCAGAGGATGTACTAGACCTACCCCATACCTCTCAGTTGTCTTCCCAACTTGGGTATGTGTGACTTAGACAGTGATAATATAGTTTTGTCTGGCTCCGCAAGGATGTTTCACTATGTGATTCCCCAGACTTTATGTTGACACTTGTTAAATAGGAGTTTCAGAGTTCCAGGAGATGTCTGAGACTGAAGATTTTTATTGAAAATCTAAAGGTCTTTATTCTTCCATCATGCATCTTTGCAGAAAAACATATAAAAACACTATTTTTCCAGACAGTGTATTTAATACAGTATGTTGTAGACTTCAAATAATGTCATTGCTTATGTACAACAATCCTAGGAACTTAATCAAAAACCAATGACAGTATTGTTGTCAGAATGGGGAGTGACTAAGTGAAGGTAATTCTGGCACTAATAAGTCCAATGGCTGCGTTACAACCGAACTTATTCCCAGTCACAGCACCCATAATGGTAGTATAACTAGTAGAGACATTTTGGTTTTACTTATTAAACCTACAAACTATTATGATGGTCATAGAAGAAGTAATATTCCATCGGAACAGATGCCTGATATTAATACTTCATTAAGATGAAGTTCTTCCCTAAAGAACCTAAGACTACTGGGGGGAGAGGTACATGAACCTGCCCTGTCAAGATGCTGGCATCTCTCATCAGCATCTGGTAATCTGTAGTGGAGGTTGATGGTATACAGAACACATTCACAGACCCTACACTGAATGTATGAGTGTATTTGTCATACCTCTCAACCTCTCAGTACAAGGAAGTTGGACAAAGCCAGAAAAAATGTGTGTGTGTGGGGGGGACAAAGGTCCAAAAATAGGGCAGATTTTAAATATTGCTCTAATAAGCTTAGAAAGTTGCTAGATTAACAGGTTTTTAATTACTGTGTATTTTCTGAAATATATGAGGTCTGAAATTCAAATGTCTGTCATTGTTTAGTATTATTTAGGGGTTTCAATCCTCAATGATTTGCCAGAAAACTAGAAATTCTACGAGGAAAAAAACAAAAATATGAAGCAAAAATTTGGACATTCTGAAAAAAACTGGACAGTTGAGAGGTATGTATGTTAGGTGATTGTCATATTCTGTTCTTGAGTAGACAATGTATTTTGTACATGTACTGATTCTTATACCCCTTAAGCAAAAAATGATGCTTCACATGGTGTCCATTACTAGGGGAATAAAGCCCACAAAAGGTTGCCTGTATGCCCCTCTATGGGCTTTTTCCCCAAGTCAGAGGCATCTTTTTTTTCTTTTTTTATTATTATATGAATTTTTTATTCTTTTGATGTTGCTAGTTGCAACACATGTCCAAGCCTCTAATAAAACTACATTTGCCTTTACCCCATTATGCCAATTAGCTGGCGTGTGCTGCATATGCAGTTACATAAAGCATCACTGGATCCACCTGTACTCATATTTTATAACATTGTAAATTCACTGTGCTGGGCATAGTGCATGGCACTGATGCTTGCACAGTGCCTTGTGAGTGTGGTATGTGGTCACTCCTGTGGTTATGTCATATTTTTATAGTACACAGCAGAGATCTATGGACACATGATGTATATGGTCTCTGTACAGGTTCAGTGTATATGAGATTCCCAGTATGTGTTACCATTTAGCACCCCCTTCATGTTCTTTAAAAACAAAGGCACCTGTCCAACATATACCCAACGTGACATAGAGGCACATCATCCCGTGTGCAGTACACCCCATGTATAAGATGCAGCACCTGCACTGATTGGTGTATTGCGACAGACAGTGTGAAACATGGCATCACCATTTCTGCCATCTTCAGACCCTGACATCAGGATTACCCCTCAAACTCCCCACAAAGTAATATAACCATATGTTACAGTACACAACAGAGATCCATGGACATGTGGTGCTTATGGTGTACATACATTACCAAGACTATGTGAAAATAGTAGCTTTTAAATAACACATTTTACCACATAGAAAATCGGGCAAGTTTAGTGTCTTCCAAAAAGAGATACATGCTAACTATCATACTGTTTATGCATAAATAAATCTCAAATATCAGCATATATTTGCATTTATTACTTATTTTCATTTGCCAAATAACTGCTAGATGATGTTGTTGTTGTTTCTTTCGGCTTTTCCCTGTTAGGGGTCGCCACAATGGAACTCCGGTCCGCTAATGATTGGTAGTTGATTTTTACATGCCGCGTTACCAGCCCTGACACACAAACTTCAACAAAGGTACACCCATTCACGCATGTCTCCATGCAGAAGACGCACTAGCTGAGAATCGAACCGGACAGGGACTTACTGTGAGGGGACAATGCTACCGCAGCACCACCACCGCGGGTTATTAATACCTTACTGGATTCAAAATTAATAATTTCTGAGTAATGTAAAATTAGTCCAGGGGGAATATATACATGTAATAAATATGAATGAACTTTATTCGTAAATTTGTCACTAGGCTTCTACAAGTTGTCCTTTAATTAAAACATTTGTTTGAAGAAACTGCATATCTTGATAGGAGTACCTTAGAATCATACCAGATGTAGCCTCCACAGGATCCAAGAGAGCATCCAAGTCTCTTGTGGTAATTACTGACATATTGTTCAGCGTTGTAAACCTAAAAAAAAAAACAAAACATAAAAACAAAAATGTGTATAAACCTATGCCACTGGGCAAAATAATTCATTCAACACTAAGACAATTCTACTTGTAAAATAACGACAGATACTTAGAGCTTTGAACTTTATTTGGCTTCTTAATAATAATAGGAACAACTGCCTTTTTAGTAGAGCCCTAATGATATTACAAATTAGAAACCCACAAATATTTTTCATATACTGTAATTCATATCAATTTCACATATGCATTTTTCTTGCAGTAGTATAACTTGCTCTTGCCTAAATTTTATAGAAGCTGTTGTATTGTTTCCTTTGAAAAATGTCTGCACCCCATTTGTATTTAATGATAATAGTTGTTAGTGGTCACTGATAGGCTTACTCTTTCACAGAAGCAAATGAAGTATGAATAATTCTATGTTAGAATGTTCTGGATTATTTTCTGACTATACCTTGCATATAATATAATTAATAGATTTTTCTCATGCGCAAGAAAGCCTTTCACCAGAAAACTGTCCTTGCCCATAAATGTAGATGTGTTTATCACTTTTTCTTTTGTGCTGATAACTTTTGCAAGTGTACTATAACCTAAACTAACTATAGAAAGTGGCCTGTAGTCAGAGAGGAATAGGCCTTCTTTCCCTTCTATCCTTATATGTATAACTTCAGCTCTTTGGATTGTGTTAGATAATACTGCAGAATGATCAAGAAATGCAACACAGGATGAGAAGAGGGAAATTTCTTCGCCAAACATTGAGTAAATCTGCCAGAATTGTATCCAATGTACTAGTTTTTCCAATATTTGAAGAGTCTGGTAATAGCAGTTAGCGCAGAGGTCCCTCCAATCTGTTGTATTTTTTACTGCAAAATATATAGAGATCTCTTTAGTAGGTGTTTACGCCCCCAATGGTCTTGCGGATGTGCAGTAGGTCTGACACGGTTAGGTCTCTTCAGGCTCTGTAGGCAAGACAGAGATCACCCCTTAGTGGCATGTATGACACAGAAAAGTGGGACAAGGTTTTGAGATGGTCTCCATAGTTTTTTATAATTTAGGCTATTGATTTTATTAGTGAGAAAGCATTTTGGGCATTCAAATTGTGTTAAAGTCAGAGTTTCTTATATTTACCTTAAAACAGATAAGGCTCATAAACTAAAACCATGTAATCCCCTGTCTTGGAAGTAATCATAGTAATTAAGTTGTCTTACTAGGAGACTATAAAACTTTTACCAGGATAGCCACAAAAATGACTGTATTATTGACGGGACTTCCCTTGGATACCACAACATGATGCTCACATCCATTTGACTGGATATCAGTATAGGCATCTCTAACATTTTTGGCAAGGTAGCCACTGAGACAACTTCTTACATTGTTGATGCTGGTGCATACCAAAGTTTCTGAGTGACCACCTTTTAACAGACCTTGGATCCCTACATATCAAAGCCTGCCCAACAAATAACCATCCACGTCACAGGATCATAGAAAACAGAAGACAGTTGAGTCACAAGACCATTTTAATTCTGCCAAAGTCCACCCTCATGCTATACCCCCCCAAGAAGTGAAGTGCAGGTTAGTCCTAGAAAAAAGATTATGGGTACCCATCCGATTATCCAGGTTAAATTTAAAGGAATTCTAGGATGTCACTTTGTTAAATTTGTTTCTTCTTTATTAACCAGACTACTTGTATAGAAAACACCAAGCAATTGTGGCAGAACTTAACAACATCTTCAAGCCAGGCAAAAAACATACTCCAAATGCCTTTCCATCTGAACCTCTGAAAGACATAGCTGATAAACTCAATAACCACTTTCTATCATGTACCATCCTCAACCCCCCAACAATAGTCCAAGCTCAATAGCCCTACCTCTCCAAAACCCCAACTTCAAACCTCAACTCACTTTAAAACCAGTCAAACCACTAGCATTAAAAAGCACATTCAGAAATATGTTCCCACCTGACAACCTGCCAGCAGACTCCCTCACCCTAACTGCTGATACTAGAAATGTGGAAGAAAAAGCAAAAGTCTAGATAAAACTCCACAGATTTATTACAGACAGTTAAGCACTTTTGTCCCCAAGTGGGACTTCCTCAGAACTTGAACTCCACATACTGGATCTGGTCCTCACTAATATGAGAGAATGATGCACACACCCTAGTGTAATGTCTTCTCTGGTAAGGTCAGACCACAAAATTGTCTTTTTTGAAGTAAAAATAAAACCTGGGACCCCAACTAACCCTGGAATGTTCAAAAACTCCTCTAAGGCCAATTTCCTACTATTAAGTAATAACCTCACAAAGTTTCAAGCCCTCATATACCCGTAGATTATTGCAGCCTACCCGGAACTGTTCAAAGAAACCATATACAGGCATATTAATAGCTGCATAGAGACAGTTGTATCCACTGGAAGAAGTAAAGAACTCTAAAAACAAGACACACTGGTGGAGTCAAAACATCAGTAGGCTGTATTACAGAAGGAAGTAAAAGAAGAAAAAGTCTACCAAAGCCAAATTTGAGGTAAATTTGGCCTCCTGGGCAAAGGATAACCACAAGGCATTCTTTAGCTATGTTCACAGCCTCAAAGGCAATACACAATTGTCTGCAGAGCTCATTGTTAATGAAGCCACCTATACTATGTGAAAATATGTAGAAACCTACCAGCCTACAAATTCAGTGCCAGCTTTACCCCTTGCTCCCCCTCAACTTCTCCTCAGGAAATACCATCAAATAAAACTCCCCCTACTATCACTAGGGAATAGGTCCTTAATGGTCTTTCTAAGGCCAATAACACTGCATCAGTGTGCACAGATAATATCCCAGGATGCCTTCTAAATAGCATGAAACATGATCTGTCAGGCCACCAGGAATTGCTATTTAACTGTGTCCTCCAACCAGGCTTCATGCCTCATAAAAGGAGAACAGCAACATTCATCCCTCTGAGCAAACGTGGGCCATCTACAAACCTTGGAAACTACAGACCCATAAATCTCACTAGTTTCAAATGCAAATCCATGGATGGAATTATCATGGAGATGATCAGTAATGACATAGGAAACCTGCAGACACTGGACCCAACACAATTTAGTTTCATCAAAGGCAGTTCATGCCTACTCAATCTGTTGGACTTCTTTGAGAAGGTCACTGAAGCAATGGATGCTGGAAGAATGGTTCACACTGCATACCTTGACCTGGCCAAGCCATCTGACACAATCTCCCACTCCGGCATTGTTGACAAACTTAAGATATTAGGTATAAACCTAATGTGACCCAATGAATATGCAGATGGCTCACAGGCAGGATCCAGGAACTTAGAATTGGGGAGTCCAACTCTTCAAAGAGGCCAGTCACAAGTGGAGTCCCTCAGGGGTCAGTCTTGGGACCACTCCTTTTGTTACTTATATCTTTGAAATCAAGACCAATGTCAGTGGTCTCTAGCTGACTTAGTTTGCAGATGATTGCAAATTAGAAACTGCCATTGAATCGTCCACTGACACAAATGTTCCCCAGGAAGGGCTGACACAGAGAAACAACTGGTGCAAGAGCCATGCACTAAAACTAAATGCTAAGAAATGCATAATAGTATCCCTCGAGAAGTCATCCACCCCCCCAGTAATTATGTTGACAACAC